>NC_136511.1:26593073-26830573 GCF_053919585.1 Euprymna scolopes | reverse complement strand
CCTGCAGAGGGTAAAAGTCCCTCAATGGGGGTACTGGATATGAGCTTAAACTATATCCAGTGGTGAAACCCAGCTTGTGGGCTTTGGGGAGTGTGGAGCCACCCTTTAATTACCATTGCTCCTAGGTCAACTCTGACCCGGAGTGGTAGTACCTGTTGGGGTTCCGACTATGGGTTAAATAGAAACCGACTTAAAAACCACAAATATATTCTATCAAAAATTTTTTCTTCAAAATCTCTTAAATAACCCGAAAAGGGTTGATATGCCGTAAAGCAAAAAACAACCAACCAACCAACCAACCAACCAACCAACCTTTTTACTATAATAAGCCAACAGCTAGCAATCAATGAAAAATAGTTTTTAAGCCTACTACAATAATGTGGAATGAGAGGGTAAACTAGTAACACCAGTTGCCGCAAGTATACTTAATCAAAATAGTCTTAACAGAGCCGAGAAAGAGAAAATAACGAAATGACAAGGCCTTATATACGATATAATAAGTAACAAGAATCTTAACAAGATCTATATATATATATATATATATATATATATATATATATATATATATATATATATATATATATATATATATATATATTCCAGATATATCCAAAAAGGAAAGAATAATTGAATATCAATAAAGGTTGTAAGGCTGTTGATAGTGTTCAATCAAAGAGAACAACTAATATTTGTTCGTTATTTTTATGGTCATAATAGATCTTATAATGCAAGAAAAAATAAAAAAAATCAGAAAAAAAAATTGGTTCAAGAACATTTTCAATTTTAAAGGAGAGACACTTTGTCATGACAAGCGTAAAACGAGGTTAAATATCTTATAAGATCCATAACCTCGCTCTACGCCAGTAACAGCAAAGTCTATCTTCTCTAAAATTGAAAATGGTCTTGAACCAATTTTAATTTCTGAATTTTTATTTTTTTTCTTGCTTGATGAGATCTATTATGATCGAAACGGTCTGCACACCGTAGCAAGATATAACTTACATTTACATAAAGAATTACATATATATAAATATATATATAAATACATATATATATATATATATATATATATATATATATATATATATATATATATATATATATATATTCAAGCATGTCTAATTGTACAGGGCAGAGATTTTCTTTTTTCTGAATTTTTCTAGATATCGCTGTTGTGGTGTATAAAATGGAGCCCAAACGTTGTTGTTCGGCTATATTCTTCACAAGTGCTTTCTATCTGCTATCATCAGGAGTGATTGTTGTTATTGTTTTGTTTTTCGTGTCCTTTTAGGCGTGATGTATGACCATTTTTTTTAATTTGTTATAAAATTAGGCGATTATTTTTTTTAATTATTAATTTCGATTTTCTAATTTAATATTTTATTTATTTATTTTCCTTTTAGTTATTAAATACTGTTCGTATATTTGCCCCGGTTAAAAAAGGCTGTAGTTGTATGATAAGTATGCCTTCTAGTAATTTTAGTCGTCGTGTGCAGTTGTTAATGAATCGAATTTTTGGAAATTACTAGAAGCCATACGTATCAATAAAAAGTACAACCCTTCTTAACCACGTCTCATTTATCACCGGAACAAACATAATAACAGCATTTAATAACCAACAAGACACTTACTAAATAAAAAGAATGTATAAATATATATATATATATATATATATATATATATATATATATTGCCTGGTTATTTGGGGATGTATGTTGAGCAAAAAATAAATAAATACAAGCGGTCAATTTTTTTAAATCTTGACTCCAATTATGTCCCCTTAAAATGTATTGTTAATCGCCAAATTTCTGGCCGAATACCAGTCAAACCGATTTTCCAAAATCGCAGTAACCTATATATGAAATGTCGAGTCGGTAGACTTAAAATTGACAGAGAAATGTACACAGACAGACACACACGCACAGACAGACACACATTGTCACTTTTATAGACATATATATATATATATATATATATCACAGCGAAATATATACATATATATATATATATATATATATATATATATATATATATATATATATATGTGATAGACTCTCCCGTCGATTTCGACGTATGAGGTTCGGACAACCCATATTTCTAAAATTTATTTATGCTTTTGCCTCTGATGACTTTTTAGTCCAGCAAGGGACTTTCAGACAAGGCCACAAATAGAACATGAATGTGGATTTAATGCTGCAGATATTGGTGCGGCTGGTAGTCGTTTTGTTCTTACTCTGTTTTCTTTCAGTTGCCTTAAGCTTTCAGATTGAAACCTCTGGAGACCTTCAAGACACCTTGATCTCCATCCTTTTCGGTCATTTACCTCATCTTCAAGACTCCTGTATGGTATGTTCACTGCAGACAAGTTACTCTTCAACTTGTCTTTGTACCTAAGCCAAGGACGTCCGACAGTTCTTTTACCACCCTCAAATTGACTGTACATCGCTATTTTTGGAATTCTGTCATCGGGCGTCCTCAATACATGACCAGCCCACCGCAATTGCGATTGAATAAGGAATAATTCAATGCCAGATATTTTGCATTTTGTGAATAATTCGGCATTTGATACCTTGTCGCGGAGGCTAAGGCCACATATGGAGCGTAGACAGCTTTTGTGGAAAACGTCCAGCTGATCAATGTGATGTCTGTATGGAGTCCATGACTCAGATCCATAAAGAAGAATGGAAAGAACAACAGCACGGTAGACAAGGATTTTTGTGTCTAGTCGAATACCCCTTTCGTTCCACAAGCGATGGCGAAGATTTCCAAAGGCAGAAGTGGCCTTAGCAATCCTGTTGACAATTTCATCATCAAGAGAACCGCCCTGGTTCACCTTGCTACCAAGCTAAGGAAAGGACTTGACATAATTGATATCATGACCGTCGACTTTCAGCTTGCGTGCAGGAAATCTATACTCTGGTGGATTTTGCTTTACGCCTTCAACTTGTTTTGGGGTAGGGTGTGGCTGATGCACTACCTCAGTCTTCCTTATGCTAATTGTCAGGCCAAAGGCCTTGCACGGGGCTGAAAATCGATCAAGAAGAACCTGGGCTTCCTCAAAGGACGTGACTATCAGTGCGGCATCGTCAGCGAAGAGCAAGTCGCGAATAATTTCAGTGGGAAGAAGAGTCTTGGCCTTAAACCGTTGATGGTTAAATAAGCCACCGGATGAATGAAATTGAAACTTGACACCAGTGTCCAAATCATCAAATGCATGTTTCAGCATTAGTGAAAAGAAGAGCGCAAAAAGGACTGGCGCCATTACACATCCCTGTTTGGTCCCATTCGTAACATCAAATGGATCAGACATCATACCATCTGAGACAACACTGGCCTTCATCTTCTCGTGAAAGGAAATGGTCACGTTAAGCATGTGTTCTGGAATACCAAGCCTTCTTTAAACTTGCCAAAGAGCATCGCGATTCACAGTGTCGAAGGCCTTCGTCAGGTCAACAAACACCATATACAATTCCTGATTTTTCTCACGGACCTTTTCTGCCACCTGACGTAAGGAAAATATCATGTCAATGGTGCCGCGACCCCACCGAAACCCACACTGGGACTCTGGATACAGCTTATCAACGAGACGATTTATGATTCGGTTTAGAATGAGCCTAGCCAGAATCTTTCCTGAAATTGAAAGCAGAGATATCCCCCGATGGTTGTCACAGACATTCTTGACTCCCTTATTTTTGTAGAGATGTTTGATGCAGGCATCTTTGTAGTCCTGTGGAACTCGGCCTGCTTTCCATATATTTACAAAGAGAGCATGGAGCTGTTTTACCGGCACATGCCCACCATGCTTGCATACTTCAGGCGGAATTGGATCCTTTGGTGATGGGGACTTGCCAGAAGCAATTTGTTTGATGGATTCCCATACCTCCTGATAAGCAGGTTCCAATGAAAATTCTGGAATATCTGGATTCTGAGGAATAGAGGACACAACACCGCTGCCAATGACAGATGAGGTATTTAAGACAGTTTCAAAGTGTTCCTTCCAACGATTGAGAATATCTGATTCATCAGTCAGCAATGCCTCTCCATCGGCTGTGCTTAATGGGGAAGCACCACTTTTCTGAGGACCAAATACCTCCTTCAGACCATCATTTGGGGAACCAGTTTAGTCGCCGGTGACCCGACCATGTGGCAAAGTCCTTATCCGTATCGTGTTGGTAGTGACCATCTGTCGTGTTCTTGCTGTCTGCAGCTCCCTGCAATGCAATTGCCTTATTGTACCACCATTGTTCTTTCATAGCTCGGAGAGCTCGCTGTACCTCACCTTTACACTTTTTGTAGGTTGTGTGCTTCACTGTTGAGTTTTTGTCCTACAATCCAAGATTTGTGAGGTGAGTGCATTTGGTTAATAAGTGCTTTAACTTCATCGTCACTTTCGTTAAACCAATCCTGGTGTTTTCTTTTCGGTATTTCAAGGACTTCTACTGCTACATGTGAGTTGCTTCTCGCAATGCTTTCCAAGAAGATTCAACATCATCAGTTACATCAACACCCTCAAGGTTTTCATCAAGCTTATTGGAGAGCTCAGTTCTCTTTTCCCTGGATTTAAGAGGTCGCACATTAATGCGTTTGGGGACTGTTGATTTTTTTTTAACTCTGTGCCTTCGCACATGCAACGACAGTGTACTTCTGAGAAGGGCGTGATCCGAAAGATAGCAAGAAGTGTGGAAAGAGCGAGTGATTTTGAAGTCACTCATGTGCTTCCGCTTTGTTATGACGAAGTCAATAAGATGCCAGTCTTTGAACGAGGATGCATCCATGTCGTCCTCCAATGCACAGGTTGTTGGAATATGGTATTGGTAATACAGAGGTCAAACTCCCTACAGTTTGTAAGAAGTCGTAAACCATTTGCATTTACCTTGCCTATGCCATGCTTACCAAGTACACCGTCCCACGACAGATGGTCACTACCAACACGATAAGGACTTTGCCACATGGTCGGGTCACCGGTGACTAAACTGGTTCCCCCACCAGACTTGTTTGGTGAGGAGGGCGGCTAGTTTCCCTGAAGGATTAAAACAAGATCTTTCAAAGGGCGAATGAATATATATATATATATATATATATATATATATATTTATATATATATATATACCAGGAGCGTGCAACAAGTAATGCCCCTGACCCACTTCCCATGGCAGAGCTACGACACTTGGTACAGTTCTTAGTCTTTCTCTACATAGGAACCACCAAGATTTATGGATTTCACCCCTGGTTTGATGCAGCTCTGGATACCTTTTTTCTAGAACACCTCAGGTGTTCCTCCAACCTCGTCTTCAGAAATCAATGGTGGCATCATCTGGGAAACGCTAACATTTCAAAAACAACTTAATGGCTCGAAAAGGTGAAAATAAGAGGGTGCAAGGTCAGGAGGGTAGGGAGGATAGGAAAGGACTTCATAACTAAAAGCGCGTGCTTCTGATCTGGCGACGTGCGAGTTGTGGACCGGAGCGTTGTCCTACAGGGGGAGGGTACCTTTGCTAATCTTTCCCCGCCTCTTGATTTTCATAGCTCCCCTTAATTTCCTCACAAGTGAAGCATAATAGGCTCCTGTAGTTGTGCTACCCTTTGCCAGGAAATCTATCATCACTACTCTGTCATGATCTCAGAAGACTGTGAGCATGACCTTGCCAGCGGAGGGCTGCACCTTTGCCTTCTTTGGAGGTGGGGAGTCAAAGTGCTTCAACTGCATTGGCTGGGGTTTGGTCTCTAGATCATAGTGATGGACCCAGATTTCATCCTGTGAAGTCAGTCTTTTTAAAGTTCTGACCCATCTTCTTGGCATATCTTCAAATTCATGCTCGAGCACTCGACGCGTTGTCGCTTGTGAAATGGTGTGAACAACCAGAGAATCAATCTGGCAGACACCTTATGCATATGCAAATGGTCATGAATGATAGTTTCCACAGACCCTCTACTAATCTTTACATATTGTGCTATTTGGCGAATAGTAATGAGCCGATCTTCCAAAATGGAAGCCTCAACTTGACGGACAGATGCCTCACCAATGGCAGAAGTGGGGGATAACCAGGTCTGGGAGCTGTTTCCACAGACTTCCGGCCCTGTTTGACTTCACGACTCCAGCGTTTTACAAGATCATATGATGGGGCATTATCACCATAAGTGTCTTTCATTTAATCAAAAGTCTTCTGTGGTGTGCGTCCTTCCAAATACAAAAACCGGATCATTAGTCGACATTCAACAGGCTCCATTTCACACCTGACTCAGTTCAAAAACCCGTAAAACAGAAACCACAATAAGTTCAGAGCTGTAATTTTCCACACAACCCGTAGAGATAAAAATCATTGCACATGCAAAATTTCAGCTATATCAGATAACGGGGAATGGATCAGGGGTATTATTATTAAACGCCCCTCGTGTGTGTGTATATATATATACATATATATATATATATATATATACACATATAAATATATATATATACATATATATATCACAGCGAGTGATATATATATATACATATATATATATATATATATATATATATATATATATATATATATATATATATATACTAGCATCCCTCCCGACTTTGACAAGCCTAAAATATAATTAAATGATATATCAATTCACATATTAATTATTTATTTTTATACAGGCACTTCTTTATTGTGTGGTGGCCGACCGGAGTTGGTCGGTCGCGAAATCCACTTAAATATAATATTTTAATTCATTAAGATTTCATATGTATTCATATAGAACCAATTATGTATTAGTCCTCATATCCTACCCAACATATAGTCTGGATGTATTAATTAATAAAAATGTATTCCCTTATCTAAAATAGTAACTAAAAATATAGCTCTCCAGCTTTATATGTATATATATATATATATATATATATATATATATATATATATATATATATATATATAAAGGAGATTAGAACAATAGTTTAAAAAGCTGAGTGTATTTCAATGTAACAGTGAAATTACTAGTTTAATTAAAATACAGGAAAGAATAAGTGCTCGTTGTAATATGGATATATAATAAGCTCGATAGGTAAATATCCTAGAGCTAATTCAATATTAAGTCATGTGATTGATAATTTAAAATTTAAAAATCAAATTATAATTAAATTAAAAATCCGTTTCATAAGAAGGAAAAAACAAAATCAATTATCAGTACGATTGTTTCGGAAAACAATGCTTTTTTATTGTGGTAGACATCAAGTTACATACAATAATTATTACATATATTTTTTTAATAAGCAAGGTCTCCTCGTCAGCAAATTTTGAAGGGTTTTTATTAAATTTAAAGGACACCATAAATAAACCTTGCATTAAATACTATATATATATATATATATATATATATATATATATATATATATATATATATATATATTCTTCTTTTTCTCTATATAAATAAAATGAACTCATTTTTCCCGTCTGATTTTTACATTAATAGGATTAAAAATCAAGATATTTCATGCAAATATAATATGCACAAACGGCAGAACAATATCTGAGGTGTGTTATAGGCTCATTATTTCTAAAATTCCTCGATAATCTTAGATTTCTATACTTTTTCTGCTGAGAAGTCACGGCCAAAATCGGTTAAGATCAATGGAAGTGGTAAAACATTTTCTCTCTAATAAATTCCTCCTCCCCCTGCCACCACTTTACACCGTTTGGGGATCGTTCACAAGGAACAGTTGAGAAGAGAACACCGGTTTGGCTTCGTAGTTCTTTCATGTGAAGTTATTTAAAATCACTAAACTATGCTGCAGTGCTCTGTGGCGTAGTGGTTAGCGTGCTGGGCAATTCACATTATATTTTCACGTTCGCGCCGACCTACCTTGGTCGTTTTTTTTTTTTTCCTAAACCACTGGAATAGACTTTTCTTAGTGGCCGAACTGTTTACGTTGTAGATGTTTTTTTTTTGTTTTTTTTCACACTTTATTTTCCTACTTTTACTCATGACTCCGAGTTTGATCCTTCCTACTTACCTACCATAACCTTTTTTAAAACTCCCCCCCGTCCCGGAAACAAACACTCGGGCAACGCTGGGTACCCCCGCTAGTATACATATAAAGGGAGTCAGAGGGACGGTGAGAAGGAAGCTAGCATAATGATAGCTTTCGCTGCGTTTCATTTAGTTACTTCTGTGCGCATGTCACCACTAGCACAGAGCTTTCTACCCCTCTGCTCTGTTTGAAGTGACCGAATTGTCCTTGGCTATAGTGTAACTTTATTCTTTTCATAAAAAATGTCTAATTTGATACGTCTGTTACTCTTACATTAAAAGGACACATTTTGTAGCACGTGAAATACTTTTTCAGGAAATATAAAGTAATACTTTTACAAAAATACAGACGACTTCATAAGCTCCAATCATCATTTGTGGCGAATAACCTTTACAAAAACAAATACATACTCATAAAATATTGCCCATATTTTAAGGTGGGGGGGATAAGATACATTTTATATTTTAACTGTCAGTGTAAACCAACGTAGCCAGTGTGTATAACTTGTTTGTCTATAACACCTGAAACCAAAAAAAAAAAAATATTAATCACTAAAATAAAATAAAAAAATCTAATATATATAAAAAATCTTAATATACATCTAATAATATATATAAAAAATCTTAATATATATATATATATATATATCTTTCTCTTAATATATATATATATATATATATATAATTTTACATAGAAATCACCACTTCTCAAGGCCAAGAAGCCACTTCAGGATAAGAGTCAAAGTGTGTACAATGGAAATTGAACAATATATTAATAGTCAGTAACGGAAATTCGGTAAATTTGTTAACTTATATGGAACGGTTCCTCAAAAACTTTTTTACGTTAGTCTTGAAGACAACCATATTGTAGTCAGCTCGAAAGCAGGAAAACGGAAGACAATTCCATATTTTTCGAGTGGCCTCGGCAACGGATTTAATGCATGTGGTCCATTTAAGATCAGTAGTAAAGGGACAACACAGAAGCTTGTAAAAACATTAGGCCTCCCAAACACTCTTGAAAATGAAAAAAATAATCACATGTACAAAAAGCTTCTCTCTCTTGTCTATCTATATATCTATTAAAGTGAAAGTTGTTGTATGACTGTGTGGCTGGGTGTGTATGTGCATTTCCCTACAAAAAAATCTGTCAATTTTCAGTCTACACATTCGAAACTTAATATACAGGTTAGTGAGGTTTGGGAAAATCTTTGTAATTTGTTTTGGCCAAGAATTTGGCGGTTGTGAGTCAAAGTTCAACGACTTGACCTTTGAGGAATCTACCAAACTCCTCCGCTAATTTTGGGTATAAACAATTGAAACGTTAGATATAGGAACATTGGGCATGGATTTAACATAACAACTTGATTTCGGCCCAGAACAATAAATGTTAAGGGGTCATACTGGTGGTCAAAATAATAAAAAAAAAAAACAATTGACCTCCGCGGTCTCTACCAAATTACTCAGACAATTTCCGGTCTAAACATTTGAAATTATACATAAAGAGTATTCAGAAATAGGGCAAGCTTTTTAATCGGTTTGGGTCGAAAATTTGAGCTACCAATATATATAAATATATGTATGTATGTTTGCATATCTGCTTAAAACCTTCGACAGAGGCGACGAATTTTCACAGGATCAGTATCGTTTTAAAGCACTACCCTTCAGACGACAAATACCGAAAAATTGGCTAAAAACTTTAATTTCCTAACCCTCAACTAGACACCTTTCTACAGGGAGAAGTCGCTTTTTTCGTCGATATTTTCGAAATTCATCTCCTTTTATCGATTGTCTATCTTTAATTTAAACCTACGTCACTTCAGTTTGACGGTGGTCGTAACAGCAAAGATGCCACGTGTTTTCCTGTTCTTTTCCTCCTTCACGGTAAGGGTCTAAGCCTGCCTTCCCACTACCACTTTTTTATTTGCTCAACATACACCTCGAAACACCTGGGCAACGCCTGGCAGAAATGCTATTAGGTAAAAAAGAATACTTTTTACAGGGGAATATTTTACGTTACCCCGGCCAACAGAGATTATTAAATTTCAACAAATCACTTTTTATTAAAAAAAAGAAGATCTATTTACATATGGAGGTAGAGATTAGTGGTAGAGCATTCGACTTCCAATCGAATGACCCCTTGTTCAAACCCTGAGTGTATTACACCATTTTATTTAAATCTTTTATTATTAATGAGTTCAATTTATGAGAAAAGAAAAGATACATTTTAAATCACCGAAAATCATTTCTTCGTCTGCATATTAATAAATTAAACATTAATCAGACGTGACTTTTCCAGGGCATTTATCGTCAAGCCCAAACATCAGCTGATGTGATTTTGTAAAAAAAAGAAATTCGGAATTTGATGGCATTATCATTACTTGCTTTATTTGTTTGTTTTTGTTTTGCTTTGCAAATTAGTTCACCGGTCAAATTATTCCTTGTAATCAAACAAATAAATGGAGCATAGATTTTATAATAATACAGATGCAAATTAATTAAAATATTTTCAACGTATTGTACGACAGGGCAACGTCGGGCACGTTGGGCTGACAACTTTTAATAGAAATATAAAGAATGCGCATATTTAAAAGTAAAAAAGAAGAACAATGGAAATTATGGCTTAATGAGTAATGCCCTAATATTATAACAATCATATAAATAATATGTATACATCAATCGTCATCTAAAATATTTTATGAAATCGATAGAATGACGGTTAAGGATATGCATTGCATGGAGAGAATTGATACACGAAGGATACGATGGATGTGTAATTCTTAGACACGTGTTAGTTTCTGGTAATCTTAGAAAAATAAATCTAAACAGATGTGAACAGATCAGAACACTTTAATCGTCTTGTCATGTTTTAAAATAGGTGAGATTTTTTGCTAGATGTAGACAAGCTAATGTAGCAAGATCAGTGCAGAAGAAAAGGTCAGGGAAAACATGGGATGACAAATTAAAGGAAAGTGAGATAAATAAAGAGCAGAACATAGATAGAATTCTGTAGAAATCAATTTTCTAAAAGTCATCCACCACATGCTTTCACGCAAATGATTAATTTATTGGATGGCACACAATAACTAATAAGATTGATATGCAATTCAACATATTCTAAAAGTCTAATTTCTATTTCGATATTTTTTTTCCAATTTTTACAACCCAGACTCATTCTGTGTTTCCATTCTTCAATGATTCGTTTGAAAAATAATAAGCCAAATAAATTTTCCACAACTCAATAATAAGAACTATTTTTCATATTTGCCTGAAATGATGGTAATATATATCGGCTAATACATTTTGAGAACAGTAGTTCGATCAATCAAACACAAAATAATTAGGCCACCTTACGCAGTAATTTTATATTTTCAAATATTATGGTGAGGTCTAATAGGTGATAGTATTTCTGTAACATACCACCTATATACAGAACCTAATGCAGGTTTCTTTCAACAAAAACAAATAATGACGGCACTTAAACGTAGTATTTAGTACGTAGTTATATTTACAATATAGTATAAGGCCTCTGGAAGAGGTAGCACATTTTCAGCTCGGCTGGTGCCCTTACCGGAAGTCTCCTAATCTCTTACATCTAGCTCTGTGTTGCCATATCTCGATTCCTTCCTTCAGCAGGCAAGCTAAACCATGTGACATGCTGTATGCTCAGCAAGGTCAAGGGGAAATAATCCCTTTAGAAAATTCAGAGTGTATCCCCACAGGCAGGATGGTCCGACCATTCCTCCGCAGTACACCAGCGAGATCAAGGAGGTGGGTATTGATGCTTGCGCAACTCAACTTTTCCTTAAGAATGCACAGGCTTTCAAACTACAGCTGCAGATCGTAAAAAATAATCAAATGGATCGGAAGTTACCGGTTATAAGCTCCGAGCTAAGTTCGCGTACAGATGGACGCCACAGGCTATTCCTAAGGGTACGAAGAGCTACGATAGTACCCAATAGAAGAGGTACGATATACCCGATAGAACATTTATTGCCCTCCTTAAGCTGGGCAGCTTTCAGTAAGTAAAGCGCTGCCCTGCAACTGGCTACCTGCCTTCTGGGTGCATGTAGCATAAGATCTTTTCCGAAAAATGGATAAATACTGATACAGCAAACAATCAAACAAAACCCAAAAAGAAACCGGAAGTCAAGCTTTGGTGTTGAAATGTCCACACAAGACTGACCGGTAAAACAAACGATCTCCACTCCCTTTCTTACATGCTAAAAACCGCTGTCATCAATAAAAAAAAAAACTATTACACCTACGAGTATACATTGCTGCCCTGCAGGAAACCCGTATAGCAGATTCATTTAGCCAAGGGAAGAAAGAAGATGAAACAAGAGAGTATGGTGATGGCTTCGTCGCTAAAACTCTCTCCTTGACAAGGTTCAATTTAGCCACACTTCTACTGCCCGCATAATGTCATTATATGGCAACAGAACAGATGGACCAATCACTCATATATGTGTTTATACTCTAACTATGTCATAAACCGAAACCACTAAGGACGCATTCTACAGCGAACTAGAGGCTTACATTTAAAATTACGAGAATCATAAAATCCTGATAGTACTGGGAGATTATAATGCTCGAGTTAGAAATGACAAGGAAGCCTACGACATTCTGGAGTAGAAAAGTGCAATGAAATAGACAAAGATTACGTAAACTATGTTGAATGCACGATCTTTGTGTAGCGAACACCTCCTGCTTTACAAAACTACATCCTAGATTTTCATGGAATCCCCCAGATCAAAACATTCAATCCGATTCTCACCAGGATGAAGTTTTTACCCAACTGATGAGTAACTAAGAATTAATCACATTACGGTGACGTCATACTCCAGAGTCAAACTACAAACAAAGAAATTCTTCCACATCAAAAAGTCTAATGTAACTAAAAAGCAAGAGATGGTTTCGCAATTTTCAAAAACTTCAGATAGATTTTTTTTACAAATAATGTTTTTTTTATATAGATGATTAGGTTGATTCTGTAAAAAATATAATGTATTTAATATTTTATAGGCAACATTTCTTTAATAATTGCATTCAAGTACAGTACTGTCTGTTATATTTCCCAGAGGCGTAACATTTTAAAAGCTTTTTATATGCCGATATCATGAATAAGAAGTAACGGGACCATAATTGGATTCCCGACAATGAAAACAACCCACGTCTTTTTTAAAAAAAAACATAATGGCAACAAAGATGTCTATTTCTCCTTTTTTATTCGGAGATAAGCTACAAACTAACAATAGATAAAATGAATATATTGGCCAGCGTGATACTCGCGCAGAAAGATAGAGATTCTATTATACGTCTACTAAAACATCAAGATACAACATGAGTACATAATGTAACGATTCTTTTTCCGTTCTTTTTTATTCTCTCTCTTTATGAAATAGGACCTGCTCGTCTCCTATTGATTGGCCTGTTCTCTTTAGTTTTCTCTATTTCTCTATTCTTGGCCTGCTTTCATTTTCCGTTAAATATTTATTTACTGTTTTCATTGGCGTCACTGCTTATCTAATCATACGCACAAAATAGATTTTGTTAATGATATTAACATGTAATTTATACAAATAATTATTGCGTCTATATATATATATATACACTCATGTATCTATATATATACATATACATACATATATATATGTGTGTGTGTGGGGGGGGGTGCATAATGGGTGGAAAAATATCCGATACAAAGCAAAAGGTTAATTTATTTTTATTATTACACGAAAGCAAAACAAAAAAAAATAACAAATAGCAATTCTAATGTATTTATATATGATACCTGATACAAGATTTGTAATTATCATACTTAAATGCATTAGAATGGCAGTTTTTAAACTTTTTGCTGTGTATCGAATACGTATTGCACCTACTGTATAGACGTATTGAGACTTTCAGCAAATCTTCTAAAGAACTAATGGAAAACAACTAAACTTAACTACATACATTGAATACCACCCAAATATTCCGTTATTTTATGACTTCCCCCAAAACTCACAAACCGGATATCCCTATTCGCCCCGTTATTTCCGGCATAGGGAGTTCAACACACAAAAAGCACAGCCCATATCTAACATCGGTACTTCACAACTGGGCAATATCAACACCTCCCGTATAAAGATCTCCGAAGATTAACTCAACAGGATAAAATAGAATTGATATGGATAACAAAACTATATACAACTTTAATATTACATCAACATTACCTTACCATTTCCTCCCGACACTTTTATAAAATTATTAGACTTATCACTGACATGACTTATTTTAAATTTAATAACAATTTTACGAGCAGAATTTCGGTCTTCCTATAGATAATCATCTCATTGACCATTAGCCTGCGGTTTCTTATAATTCCTAGGGTCTGACTCTTTCAAATTTAGATGACCTCCAAACACAGAATATTTTGATACATTGATGACATTTTAACTTTCTTCCTGAAAAGATGCACATAAATAACATTAAAAATAAATTAGACCTAGTCGGACTCTCCATAAAGTTACCCGATGAAACAGTAAGCACTCACTCATTACTTTTCTAGACAAATTATAAAACCCAACAGTAAACTGTCCTTCAAAATTCACTGAATTACTACACACAAAAATGGTTGCATACATTTCACACCAAAAAACATAAAATAAACAGGTATAATAATTGTTTTTTTTTTCTTACGTACATTTAGAATTTGCAGTTTAGCATATCTGGACGAAGAATACTAATACCTCTCAACCACTTTGAAAACCTTCCAAAATTTCACATATTTCTTATTAAATGCTAAGCAACGCCCACATTTTCCAGGTTAAATAAACAAAAATCATGTACACCAGATATTTATATCATATACAGACACCTGATTTTACTAACACACCAATAATAAAATAATTTGCAAGGCACCAAACGAACTAGGAATTTGAACGCTGCAAACCACATCATAACATATAAAACAAATATTAAAAACAACAAAACATCTGAAAAACAAGTCAGTTTCCAATGCAGGCATATACACAGTTCCTTGCCAAAATTGCCATCATAGCTACGTTGGTGACACCCAGGATAAATTAGAAAAAAAGCTCAATAAACACAAAAATATATAAGACACTACACTTCTCTTAGAGGATGATTCTCTCATTCAATGCAGCATAATCATACATTTGACATCAAACAAGCGGAATTAGTAAAATGTATGTCGTATAAACCACGCCAGAGACTTCTGGAATCAACGCTTATTGCAAATTCAACGTAGAGGTGTCTGTAATGTAACGCCATTAATAAGTAAACTTATATTAAATGAACTTAATTTGATTGCAGATACAGGTAAGCCTTCTCACCCCATAAAAAAAAACCTTCTAAAATAAGTAATACTTATAATCTCCTTCAAAAAATTACATAACAAAAACACACTCATTACATTTCAGTTACACACGTATATTTGAATTTTAACGGACATATTTTTCCAGATAGAATATAAACTTCGTCATAACTTTTGAAAATATATAAACGGCTATATGACGTTATTTAAAATACTCATCTCTTTAATAACGCAAAGTTCCTCTCTTTTTTAATGTCCAACGTTTTTTTTTTCCTGTTTATTAAATGAAAAAGCGTCACACTTATCACTAGGAAATTATCAAATATTTGTACTAGTGTTTTTGTTTTTTAATTGCAGTCATCCAGAGAAAGTCTCTAAATGAAGACGAAACGTTGATGAAAGCATAACCTGGTCCGCTCCTACTAATCTCTATATACATTCAGCCACTCTTATGAGTTGTAGACGACGAAACACGTGTCAGTGGATAATTATATTTTAATAAAAATAATATATATATATATATATATATATATATATATATATATATATATATATATATACCTTTCACCAGACAATCCATTCACGTGAAATCACCTTTTTCTTCACCATATTCCCTCTGCTTCACTTTTTGTTTTCAAGTAAGATCTTTGACTTCCTTGCAGCTTTCATCCAATACTTTTGTATGCAAAATCCGATCCTGCATTTTGCAAAATACTACTCTCTGATGACAAGTAAAGTATTTCTTCGAAACTCCGCGGATTAAGGACTACCCCATTAAGTGTTTCCTTTTCAGATTAAATATGTTTTTAACTATTTTTCAAAGTGTTTTTTTTTATGTTTTATTAACTATTTGCTCTTGTGAAACAGCTAAACACTACTGTATGTGGATGCCTATATATATATATATATATATATATATATATATATACATCTATCCCTCCTTCTCTCTCTCTCTCTCTCTATATATATATATATATATATACATATATATAGATATATAGAAAGAGAGAGAGACAAAGAGAGATAGTGTATAGATAGAGAGATACAAGTTTGGGCAAAATGATGGAGCACCTACAACAAAATTTTTATCATTTTTAAACCTACGAATTTGAATGTTAATAATTGTACAGTGAACAGTTGCGAGCCTATGAAAATGTTTAATAGGAAATCGTCGTTTTTATTTCCATTTAAAGCCTCTTTCAAAACAATTATCTAAGTTTCATACTAAAATCATCACAATATTCAAAATGATTCATTTTCATACCAGAGGTTGTTGCTTATATTCGAGGTAATATTTGATTTCCGCCAGGGCTATAATCATATATTTAATTGAAAATACAATCAAAGAAGCAGCTTTCAGAGATTAAATCGGTGCTGAAAGATTATTCTCACGTTGATATTGTCAGGAAGATAGAGTGTCAAAGTAAGGGAGTTCAAACAACGATTCAATGCTACAAAGAACACAAAGTATTTCACGAAAAAAAAGACAAAACCGTAAGAAGACTACAACCGCACTATATATATATATATATATATATATATATATATATATATATATATATATATATATATATTTACAATGAGAAAATCATATTATTCAAAATTTGCATACATTTTCAGAATAACGTTATATAATATATATATATATATAAACATACACACATATATATATATATATATATATATATATATATATATATATAAACATACATACATACACACATACACATACACATTTAAACAGACAGGTGAGATATATATTATAGATTGAGAGCCTCACTATCGTACTTATAAGCAATGGTGGGCAATGTTAAAAAAATAGCCGAAATGCCGTATTTAATTAAGTTATGTTTTTCCTGGACAACGCAGCAGTTACATACTTTGTTGGATTTTTCATACTGCATAACAACAAGGAAGATAGAGACAAAAATTCGAGGATATAGGCTTGTACAGAGACGACGGCCTCATAGAAGTTAGGGGCGTCAAAGAAGAAAAATGTGACGGACTTAGAAGAAAAGTATATACAGTTTTGAAAACTACTGTCTTAAAAATACAACTTACCAGCAATATTTAACAAATAAAATGTATAGATGCGGCCTTTATTTTTGCTACTATTACTTACAAAATATACATTAAAGAAAACGCATACCCAACATATACTCACCCACACTCCAATTATAACTAAGCATATACCTTAATCAATCGAACGTAGAATAAACAATAACTCCGCAAATGAGGAAATATTCAATAGATATGAGAATACTTATAACAAAGCGTTAAAAATCAGCGGATACATACTCGACAATATTACATACACTAGAATCGATGTATATACAACTGAATCCAATAATCGAGGTAGAAAAAATCCGGTTCAAACCCTTCAAACTTCTGATAAAACAAAACGTGGGAGTTTGGTCCTTCGTCTTATAGATAAACACTTCCCTCATAACAGTGCCCCCCATAAAATCTCTAATAAAAAGACCCTAAAACTGAGCTGTAACTGTACTGATATATAGAGAGTCATAAAAAATCAATAATAAAATATTAAGGGAAAAAAACAACCTTTAGTCGAATGGAAAATACTTAAGAAAGCTAAAACATGTAGTTCATTAAATTCATCCTGTTACCTGTATTTAGCGGTGGAACATGAGCTTTATTATAAACATCCTGCTAAATTATAAAATGTAAAAGTAGAATCCGCTATTGGCTGCAAACACTTTGGTAGCTACGCTTTAATAATTTGGTTAAAAAAATACACTATCCAACAACAATGAGGTTGTGTGCACGTCGACCGACCGAGCTAACGTGCGAGCTTTTCAGTTTGCCTTAAACTCTACTTTGGACTCCATAAACCACCCCATCTCTGATTGTTATTCAAGGGCAGAAACCACACTACATAATATAAAAATCACCCGTTCGAACGTACATGATATCATAAAAATCCTAGAACTAAAAAAAACATATAACTATGATCTCATCTCGACTGTACTATTAAAAACAATTCTCAGCTGAGTTTGCTTCAATTCTCTCCAAACTCTCCAACAAATTCCTTAAGGAATCATGATTTCCTATCTGCTGAAAAACTGCTTTTGTGATACAAGTTCACAATAATTCTGTACAGTTGTAATAAGACTAAAGCTGCTTTTAGAACTGCCAGCAACCACTGTCAAAGAGTAATGAAGAACGCGATAGAGTCGTATAGTCAGTCTTTCAAGTCCAAAGTTGCCGAGCAGCGATTTGGTTCAGGCCAGTTTGGCAAATAGTAAACAGGATCCTGAACAGAAGCGTGAGATCTATCCCAACCATCATGAATGGACTTGAGGTAATCTCTTTAACATATGGCAAAGCCAAACCCTTTACCAAGAATGTTGCATTTATTCTACCCTATACAACCAACGTCGCCAACCCTCCGTATTTCCTTATGTATAATAAAACACGCCATGCGACATGCACATATGTGTAAGTGATTTTGTCAAGGTAATCAAAACTTTTATTCCAGTAAAGCAACTGGATCTGACGCCATTCTAATTATAGTGGGAAAAAGGCTTAAACCAAAACTAACTTCCATATTTACAAAGCTGTCTAAGCGTTCTCTTAAGGAGAATTGCTTCCCAACACCCTGGAAAACCTCATCAGTATGCCCTGTATTTAAGAATTCATTTGATCGACTATTTCCGTCTCAGTACGGACCAATACATCTCCTGTGTGGCATGAGTACGTTACTGGAATCTGTCTTAAATAGAGAAGTAGCTAACCAACCGAGCAAAATAACCATGTTAGTGACATGCAATATGGTTTCCGTTCTGTAAAATCTCCAGCAGATGTCTTTAAGGTTATACCTCTTAGGATTAGCAAATCTCTCGACGGAAGCTTCCTTTCTAGGCAATTGCTCTTGACATATACACAGGCCTTTGATATGGTATGGCATAAAGGTCTACTTCACAAAATATCCCGCTACTGGATAGCTGAACATGTCTCCTCAATTATTAAATCCTTTCTCTCTTATATGTTTTAAGAGTAATGGTTGGTGGGCTAAGATCAAAAGGTCATAGTATTCATGCTGGAGTCACTCCGAGGTCCATCCGAGGTGCAACTGTCCTCCTAATATACATCAATGATCTTTCAATTTGCATTTTTAGATCATTCATAGACATTTATGCTGATAACACTACCATATATGGTAGCATATCAAAGGCCGTAAACGACAAAGTTATCTCTGATCCTCTTACCTACGATCTTGAGCACATATTACAATGGGGAACGAGGTGATTAGTTATTTTTAATGCATATAAAAAGAAGCTTTTATCTTTACATTATCAACGCCCTGATCCACATCTGGCATCAACGAAAATGAATGGATCTCTTCAAGAAAGGCTCCATGTTTGGACAATCTTCTGGACTTGATCACTGATCTAAAATGAAACACATACCGCAAGTCTGTTGTCAAGATTGCTGAAAAAATGGGGATATCTTTTTATGAATTCATTAGATATCTTACTGCTAGTAGATATTTTACTGATCCGATTCTCTGCCTGTATAACGTACACCTAAGAAAGGAGTATTGTTTCCACGTCTAGACAGGACTTGCTAGAATATTTCTTACTCTGCCTTGACAGAGTTCAAAACCGCCTTCGTAGCCTAGTAATGGATGCCCTTTTCTTTTACCGTTGACATCTTTCTCACAGAACAGGCATTGCTAGCCTCTAGCTCCTTTATCATGATTTTCGTTGCAAGTGTTCGTCTGAGCTCCAATCTAGAGTATCCCTCCGTGCCCAAACTTTCACGAGAAACACTCTCCTAGCTGACAACACTTTCAATAATTTGCGCTATTCTTCATCTGTGCCTAAACCTGAACGTAAATTCCATGACCACAATTCCCTCCTTAGAACTGAACACCTGTGGAACTGTCTTCCTTTTGCCTACTTTCCAGATTACTAACATTTTTGTCGTCTTCAAGTACAACGTAAACAAGTTTTTGATGAGCCATCGACCTTAATTAATCCAATTTACAAAGATTACACAACTAATGATGACTATGATATTGTCCCAGTGACTACTATACAATATTTAACCCTTATACGGGAGTGTCCTTTAGACCTTGATGTGTGACCCCCATGTAAAAATATATTCTAACTAATAATTAAACAACTAATATAAGAGTTAGTCACTATAAATTACAAATTAAAAACTATATTTATTATAAACCGACACACCTCTAATTCTAAACATTACTCAGCGAAAAGTGTCGAAGAAAAGGCCAGCAGAAATAACTTAGCAAAATTAAGGAAAAAACGCTATTTTAATTACCAGTCGACGCCATTTCAAGTGTCTCCGTTTAATACTACACTAAACGAACAGAAATACAATTTGCCATCAACCGGATTAAGGTGAGTACAAGTTGCATTATTAATACCTTACCACCCGAAAACGATAAACTAAAATTATCTATGGGTCAAGCACGCCTGTAATTTGAATGTTGTATATATTTAAAAGAATGTTATCGTAAAGAAGCGTTATATTAGAATACACACTTCAGTATTGTCCCCAAACGATAATAAGCACTCTAACTAGAAAACGCTAAACATGGAATACTTCACCAACATAGATAGATATAAACTATTAAGCACCTGATTACATGCGTATAGTCTAGAGAACTTATCCCCAAAACGAAGCATATAAATGTATCAAATTTATACGTATTCTAGTATCGATGAAAGGATAAACCATCCAAATGATAAAAAATGACAAGCATCGAAATTAAATTTATATATAGAAATAAATGTCTCTGCGATAATTATCTCATCACGGCAGTAGAGAAGAAAATATTACTACCGGTATACCACTGTTTTTAAAATAATATATATAAACACATATATAAATTCAACTGTTAATTTTAATATATGGATATATATCTAAAAACAAACAAATAAATAAAGAAATTGAACACTGGAAACCAACATATGATAAAAAAGCGATGTAAAGAAAAAAATAAATAAAATAAACATAAATACATAAATCAACAAAACTTGACAATAAGAAAATGAAGGTGCAACCAGAAAAAAAAGAAACATAAATATATAAGTGAGATAGAAACGACGATAAGAATATAGCATCAATTCAGATCAACGCGAAAACTAAGACCAATAAACAACTGCCAGGTAAAAAAAAAATACTAGCATCTCCCCATTGTGACGGCTCCACCACGCGGATTAGCACTTCGACTCTCATCCTTAGTCCATCCCTCTACCACACCTCACTCAAATACATCTACTGCTCACATTCATAAAATATAAAGCAAACTTTCTTTAAAGAACGAAAACCACACATTAATATCTAATAAAATTTAAAAATAAAAAAATGAATAAATAAATCAAAATAGAAACACAGCTTTAGTACTCACATTCACAAAGAATACACCCCACGTTCTTCAAGAACAAACAAAGTTGGTATAATAAAAACATCTACCCATCTCTCTCTCTTTGTATATATATATATATATATATATATATATATATATATATATATATATATATATATATATATATATATAAAGTTGACGAGAAGGATTAGTGAATCTTTTGACAAATGTTTCCTTTCCAGGGCAATTCCTCTTGATATATCAAAGGCCTTCGATAAGGTATGGCATAAGGGCCTACAAGATTGCCAGCTACGGTATTACTCGAAATGTTTTCTTAATCATTAAAGCATTTCTCTCTGATAGGTTCATAAGAGTAGTGGTTAATGGGCAGAAATCAGATGCCTACAGTATTAATGCTGGAGTCCCTCAGGGGTCCATTCTGGGGCCAACTCTCTTCCTGATTTACATCAATGACCTCCCTAAACACATACTTAAATCATTCGTTGACACGAACACCTATGGCAACACATCAAAGGCCGTAAATGACAAATTCCTCTCTAATTCTCTCTCTCCTCTGATCTTGAGCACGTGGTACAATGGGGGAAGTGGTGTCTGGTCACTTTTAATTAATCCAAAACCAAGCTTCTATCCTTACATCATCAACGCTCTGATCCCACTGTGGCATCAATAGAAATGGATGGCGCTCGTCTAGGGGAGGCCCCATGTTTTGACAAGCATCTGGGTTTAACCTTTACTCCTGATCTAAAATGGAACACGTACATCAAATATGTAGCCAGGGACGCTGGGAAAATGGTGGGATCCTTCTACCGCTCCATAATATATCTCACTACTGATGCAATTCTCTATCTGTATAAAAGCAACGTACGTCCAAGGATGGAGTACTGCTGCCACATCTGGGCAGGAGCTGCTAAAAACAGCCTATCCTGCCTTGACAGAGTACAAAATAGACTTCGTAGTTTAGGGGGTGATGCCCTTTTCCCTTCCTTGCAACATCTCCCCCACAGGAGAGACGTTGCAAGCCTGTCTTTGTTTTATCGTTATTTCCATGGCAGGTACTCGTCTGAGCTCCAATCCCTCGTCCCCTCTCGCCAATCTTTTACGAGAAACACTCGTCTGGCTGAAACTACTGTCAATAATTTTCCCCACTCTATATCTGTGCCTGACTCCAAACGTAGATTCCATGAGCAGAGGTTCTTTCTTAGAACTGCACGCCAGTGTAACCATCGGCCAGTTGCCTGTTTCCAATCTGACTACAACTTGGACGTCTTCAAGTCTAACATAAACAAACTCCTGAAAAACCGCCCCTTAAGTAAGACACTCTATCGAAACCCCTAATACTAATGATTACTACAATACAATCTCATTGTTTACTGTACATGCAATAACCCTTATCCCCGAGTGGCCTTCGGACCTTGATAAGTGGTGACCTCCATGTAAAAAAAAAAGAAAAGGTTCCTGCGGGATTTTTAATTTTGATTCAAGTGATGTATGTTCAATTAAGTTTCCGTTAAAATATCTTTACTTGAAATATCATTTTGAATATTGTTTTTCTCGTTATCTGATCGCTGATATTATAATCGTTTTATAGCAATTATGTTTTATTTTAAGAGCGTTGAATACAAAATGAAAAAAAAGGCAAATTCGCATAATTTTCTCATTTTAATTAAAGCTATACCGAGAAGCTGCTGAAAAATGGCGTTACATCAACGAAGCATTTGGCACAGGAACTACTATTGAACGCACAGAATTACAGTGGTCTAAAAAGTTTAGTGGAGGCGATGAGATTCTTGAAATTGATGAGCATACTGGGATGCTATTGGATGTTGACAACGATCCATTAAGAGCCTTAGCTGAAGCCAATCCATGAACAACTGTTGAAGAATTACTCCTGAATTAGACTTAAAGTATACAGCGGTTTTCAATCATTTGAAGGAGATTGAAAAGGAAAATAATTGATAAATGTGTGCCTCACAAATTGAACAGCAACCGACAGAAATGCCATTATAAATGCCATCTTCTCTACTTTTACACATCAAGAACAACAAAATATTTGACTAAATTGTGACTTGTGATGAAATAGAGGTTCGTTAGGACAACCGGCGACAGCTCAGCGGTTAGACGCGACGAAGATCCACGGCATTTGCGAAACGAGAATTGCTCCAAAAGGTTATGCTAACATTTTGGTGGTCTAATCCCGGTCTCATCCATTACTGGTTGTTTTTTTTTTATAATCACGTGAACCCATTACGGCGGAGAAATACTGTCAACAAATGGATGAAATGCAGAAGTAACTTCGACAACACCTAGCATTAGACAAAAAAGTAAATTCTCCCCACGACAATACCCGGCCGCATTTTTTAAAACCAACTTTGCAATAGTTGAAATAATTGGACTACGAAACTCTGCATAATCCGCCATACTTTCAATACCTCACACCTACCGATTTTAATTTGTCAACATCTTGACAACTTACTGCGTAAGTAATGTTTCCAAATGTTAGCAATATCAAAAATGTCTTTAGCGACTTCTTCGCCATCAGAACGCAAGATTTCTCGTTACTGGAATGCATAGACGTGTTTATGTAGGCAAATATGCTTATTTTGATGAATAAATGTTTGTTTTAGCTGAGATATGTTAATCTGAGTTTAAAATTTGAAAACCACAAGAACTTGAATGGCAACCACACACACACACACACCCACACACACACACACACACACACACACATATATATATATATATATATATATATATATATATATATATATATATATTCTAAAATTTACATTTGAAATTTTTCATATTTTATGCATGTATTAAATTTAATCCCAGCAAGAAAATTTGAATTTCAATTCATTCATATGATTTTTATGCTTACATTTTTCGCATGAAAATCATGTGATTCATATCAAAATCTGATACTGGTGCATCTTACCACCCGAATGTTCGTAAATGTCCGTTAAGGCTCGACTTGAAACTGGCGCACTCCACCGGATTATTCCGAGAGCTTATAAAGTTGGATCAAGATGCCCAGCCAATCAGAAAGTGACAGCAAACGCGAATACCAATAAAAAGCAAAACTTACAACCCTTAATATATATATATATATATATATATATATATATATATATATATATATATATTACTTTTAATCTTTCAGAAAAATGGACAACACTGAATCTAATTATACTAGAAAAAATATTATATCAGTTGGAAAAGTCATAACTCCTCAAGATCCTTTACCTGTTTGCACACGATATAGCCATTAAAAAATCCGAGGAAATATATAAGAAGGGATGTTACCGATTAGGGCAACTAATCCTATATTCTTAACCAAAGCTTAAACTTTACCTAAACCTTACCCCGAACTCTGAAACTTTACCATAAGCCCACCCCTAAATTTAGTTTTAATCACGAGAAAAAAAAACAACAACATTCTAGTTATTTACAAAAAAATCAACAGCAATATTTTTCCATGACAACTTAGATAAGTACTCATTATAGTTTATTTTTGCTATTTCATTCTTTATTGTCGTTACGACCAGAGGTTATTTTTTTTGTTTCAGTGCTTTCTAAATCCATATATCTATCAAAGTTTAAATGTGTGTTCGTACTTCTCAACCTAAATGCTCAACGAATTTTTGATCTACAGGCTTGAAATTTGATGTACAGAATATTCGGACATGTGAAAAACGTTTTAATCATTTTTCTAAAGAAACAGCTGCAGAGGGGTGAAAATAAAATAAAACGATCGGTAGCTTGATGTCAACTGATTCTTATCTGTTTTCTAACTGTTTCACGATTGCGCATGCGAGAATCGTTTAAATTATGTAAAGAATAAGTAAGCTAAACTCCTTTTTTAAAATGGTGTGAAGCTGACCCAATGTGTATCGTACTTGATTTATTTTGGTTTTCTTAGTTCAAGGTCAGTGAATCCTAACCCGATTTCAGCTCGAATATTTATTTTTACTTACAAGAAGTGAGCTGTTTATAAAAAGAAAACATAATACTCACATACGCATATCTCAGTTTCTTCTTTATTATATATAAAAAAAAAGTTAACGATACGATAAATACCGGGCAAAACCGTACACAGCTTTTATCCAACTCCTAAAGAATATAATTATCTTTTGGTGAGATGAATACTCGTCAAACCCCGCTGTGTTTCCAGCATTTTGAAGAGTCATAAATTCAATTAAGCCGTTAATGGCTTCTTTATGTCTTGAGTGTTTATCTACAAAGTTTATACATTCTGATTTTCTTGTCGAGCTCGAAAAAATACTTATTGTTGTTTATGTTAATTCGAAAAAAAACTATTTATTCAATATAGTATAATTTGTTCTATCAGCCATACTTGAGTAGTTTTAAGTAATTGTAGTCGTAGTAATGCCTGCCTGAGGATTGAACCTTCATTTTTTTTTCAGAAGAGCCATGCTTCTATATAAATATGACAGTGGATGTATCTATGTGTCCATACATATTTTACCGATAAACCTTTAAACTACAGATCACATAACACTGAAATTAGCAGGAAATAGAAATTATAGTAAACTAATAGTAATCCCAAAATAGTAAAAATGATCTGCTGCGTGTGATGTCTCTTAATCACTTAATGGGTTCATATAGTAAACCCAAAGTATTAAATCAAATATCCAATGTGCAACGGTACCCCAAATTAAAATACGTATTCTAGGCATGAGGTTTACTTTTGTTATAACTTGAAGTTTGTTATCCTAAGAGTACTTATAAGCACAAATATAGTCTCTTTCTTTAATAAATCTATGTGACTATGAGCAGGATAAAAAGTCAAAACAAAAAAATAATAAGCCGATTTATTCCCCTATTCGGATAACATATAATTAAATAAAATATAAAATTAATTGTTATTTAGGTGTTTCATTTACACAGGATAAAAAAATTACTACCAAAACAATAGCAGAAACTCGCCATGATGCAAGCGAACAACAGAAGTTTTTGTGTTTTGAAAGAAACAACTTACCTTATATGCTTGTATATACTGATGTTTATCAACTGTTTCACATGTGAATTAACCCTTTTCGGATAAAGTTAATATCATGAGAGGAAACGCGCCTTTCATGGGCTTCGTCATCTAAGTTTGTATAGCTTTTGAGGGGGATTTCATTGCGTCTTTTTGGTTTTATTTGTTTTTTTTTGTTTGTTTTTTTCTCGTAAAATTTATGTGGTCATGCTTTGGGGGTACTTCATCTGAAAGATTATATCGGGTCATCAGGAGAGAATACGCTCCGTTTCGAGGCATTCCTCTCTACAGCTTGTTCGGGTATTTATGGTTAGTATAAAGAAACTATGTAAATTGGATGTCAATAGAAATAAAATAATTGAGTGCGATTCTATACAAAATATGTTTCAAAATTTAAATGCAGACGGAGTTAAACATATCAGTGAGATGTTTAATAAGCATTTGCTAATCTTCAATTTACCGATCGTATCATTGTCACAAGTCAAACAACTTAAGAATTAGAAGGACATCTTTACAACATTGGCAATGCTAAATAAATAGTTGGCCATAATTATGGCTATGACAAGAGGCTATTCTTATAATTGTTTTGACTCTCGCGTGTATATCCCACACAGTAAGACGCCGATAATCAATCGAAAATAACATCAGTAAAAACATAGGATATTAACTGATATATACTCGACAGACAACACCATTAAAACCATATTCTCTTGTTATAGTCCTAGTGGAAAACCATGGAAATAATCACTAAACCTCTAAGTAACTGTGAAATTCAAAGATAGTAAGAAGCAACGTTGGTATCATGCCTGAAATTTAATGACGAATTGCGCTAGGATGGACATTTTTTTTAAGTAGCCGACATGATGGAGAATATAAACTCAGTTAAGCAGAATGTCTCCAGTGGCGTAACAGCCCGCTGAGAATAGTACAGTATTGAACGTTAACATTGTCGCGTGAGAAAAAACGACACAATCTTACCTCCGTTTCGAAAACCAATTTTCAGTTTGTTTTGCACGACATCTACTAGTTGGCTAGTTGTGTACAAATCTGAAGAGTAAAAGTTACACAATATTCAACGAAAGATATAGGAGATGCGCTGCTGTACAACTCATACTTTCCAATGATACAAGTTATGACAGCAGGACCATTGGTAACACCCACAAAATGCAGTAGTGAATTGACACAAATAAAAGGGGCGTGCCAAAAGTTGATGAAAACAAAGTTTCCAGCTTTATTTATGGTATTTGGTGTTGATTAAAGTGAAAAGCTACCTCATGCCACCTCACATCTTTTAAGTCGGCTTGAAATAAAACACCAAAGTGCACCCGGATGTGCTTAAGAGTGTTGTGATCCCCTGGTGCAAGCAGGTGGCCGCTGGCGGACTCTGGATGAGACAGCAGAACTCAGTGCCGGCTCGCAAGTCCAAAGACCCCGTCTTAGCTTCAAAAAGAGTGCAAGGACTTTGTACACTTTCGCCGTCGCTTGTGAAAAGCATGCTTCCAGTTCCGTACTCGTATCAATGCAGTGATTTAGGCTAATTGCGGCTACATTTAATAGATGTAAACTCTACTACATATACAAGTTAGCAGAATTGATTTTTTCAATAACAGGTTTAAAATATCGTTTCAATCTGTACAGTGCAAAATGTTTCATGTCCTGATTTAGTTGGCGTGATGAATTGGGAACACTTGACATCGTTACAGTTAACAGTTGCTTATTTCGATATATAGACAAGAGGTTTGTATATAGGGCGACAGAAT
Source organism: Euprymna scolopes (assembly GCF_053919585.1). NCBI lineage: Eukaryota > Metazoa > Mollusca > Cephalopoda > Sepiida > Sepiolidae > Euprymna > Euprymna scolopes. The sequence continues at coordinate 26,802,113 of NC_136511.1, read as the reverse complement.
GAGTTTAGAGACAATGAAAAGGAAAAAGTTAGTGAAGAGACTGTGACGAGCATGAGCAAAAAAATTATGTTGTGCGTGCCTGCGTCGGAGAGCCAACCTGAGACAGTTAGATTACAAAGAAAAACGTATGTGAGCGATACTCGCTTTACCACGACAATTGGGTTCGCCCGACGGCTATAAAATGTAAGCCGAAACAAAGATTGCAGTCGTTTCTTTTTTTGGGTCGGTCGACGGTTGAAAAGAACTTGCTTGTGAAGAGTGCGACGTTTGCGAGAAGACAGAAGTCGAAAGAACTGATTCATTCAAATTTGAAAAGAATTTCTGGCGTGTATATCGCTTAACACACGTTGCTCAGCTTTCTCCTCCCTCGTGCTGCGACAATAGCTTCTGCTTGGCCAGGACGAGCATGCGAGGAAAAGAACCGTGATGCTGATTAGGATGGTGGTTACGGAAGTAGAAAGTCTTTACAAAACACATTTAGATTCGTTCAGTTTTTGTGTAAGAGACGTAAGCACTCTATCCTCCTATAAATTTGCGTTTCTTTATATTAATATTCATATTAAAACCCCATTTTTCTATTTTTTAAAAAGTAAATACAACTCATATATATATATATAATATCGTGGAATCGTATTCATCTGCAAAAGATCTATCAAATTTGCATTTTCTTTTAAACATTTATTTTAATAATTCTATATAAGTTATTTATGGTTTCCTCGGTGGATGATCATCTTTAATTAACTATTACGTGTAATTATATTCATGCAGATATTCTCCATGATTTATACTTATGTAATATTTGCTTAAAAAGTCATAGCAAACACAAAACTCTTTCAATATATATATATATATATATATATATATATATATATAGTTTAAATTCCATAGTCTGCTATTGTTCTACGGACAGGAAACTTAATATATAGGATGTTTTAACTCAATCGAGACTTTATATTTGGGTTTTAGCCGAGGAAAATCGGCGCAAAATTGTGAAAATTAAAGAAATTTAATTTGCCAAGGAAGGTCGAACGATGGTATTACGGATGTGCATGAGTAACATAATTGGTTCATGTTTCATTTTAGCCTTGCAGCAAACATGTCTTCATAGATCAGGCATATCGTTATTAATAAAAAAAATATCATATTTAAACGTATTTCATAGTCAGCCAAAGCCAAGCGGCCTGCTAGTGTTTTTATAGTAAATACTACGCTCCGTAGAATAGACGTGATGATTGGGATAAAGGTGCAAACCTTAAACCGTTCACGGTCACGCTATGTGCTAAAATGTAAACTAAACTTGTAGTATATAGATCTGAACGAGACGTCACGTGACATAAAAGTGAGCGGTTGTTTAGAAATGCCCCGTTAAAATGTCATTAATTCATTAAAGCTTCTCCTATTTCTCAAGTTCTCTCTTTGTCTCTTTCTCTCTCTCTGTCTTTCTTCACCTCACGCTATAAATCTACTAGCAATGAATTCTCCTCGTTGTACTATCGTAACCTACACTTAAATATAATATTGTAAGTTATGCAGTATTACTAATAGAGTCAGTTATCTATAATTTGGTATATACTAGACTATTTGCCCGGCGTTGCCCGGATATCTGGAGGTGTGTTTTGAACCAAAAAAAAAGTGGTAGTAGGCAGGGAGGTTCAAACCGCGAAGGAAGAACAGAACGTGAGAAAAGTGACGTATTTGCCGTTGCGTCCATCGTCAAACCTGAAGTGCCTAAGATTAAAATTAAGGCTATTACCACAAAAACGGGCGATGACTTTGGAAATTGCAGCGAAAAAAGCTACCCCTCCTTGTAGAAAGGTGCCGAGATTGTGAAGAAATTCATTTTTTAGCCATTTTTTCGATATTTGTCGTCAGATGGGTCAAGCATGTAAATGATATCGAACCCGTGAAAATCCGTCGTTTCTGTCGAAAGTTTAAGGTATGTATACATAGATACATACATTTAAACAGACAGGTGATATTTGTGTAATGGATTATATATATATATATATATATATATATATATATATATATATATATATATATATATATATATATATGCGGGACCTCAATGAGATACGGTTTCAATAAAAAAAGCTACACAGGTAGATTAGCAGACAGTGACTTTTATGGATGAGATTATGTTTAACCCAAAATATCGTAGTATTTTCAAAAATAAACCAGACAGATAGAAATAGTAATATCTATACATGAGGCGAAATAACTATATTTAAGCTCTTTTAAAATAGTTGCTATTCTCATTTTAAAATTATGGCTTTCAAATCGTAATTTGCTTTGCCCATTTCCATAAGCAACTATTTTTACGAGATGATGATATGTCTCACTACTGATGCAATTCTCTATCCATATAAAAGCCACGTACGTCCAAGGATGGATTACTGCTGACACATCTAGGCAGGAGCTGCTAAAAACAGCCTATTCTGCCTTGACAGAGAACAAAATAGGCTTCGTGGCTTAGTGGGGATGCCCTTTTCTCTTCCCTGCAACCTTTCTCCCACAGGAGATACGTTGTGAGCGTGGCCTTGTGTTATCGTTACTTCCATGGCAAGTGCTCGCCTCAGCTAAAATCTCTGGTACCCCCTCGCCAATATTTCACGATAAACACCCGTCTAGCTGAAACCACTGTCAGAAATCCCCCCCACTCTTTAGTTGTGTCTATACAAAAATGTAGATTCCACGAACAAATCTTCTTTTTAGAAGTGCCCGCCTGTGGAACTTTCTTCCGTTTGCCTGTTTCCCGCCTGACTACAATGTGGATGTCTTCAAGTTTAACATAAACAAATTGCTGATGAGCTGCCCCCTTAAGTAAGATACTTAATCAAATTTCTAATACTAACGATTACTACGATACGATCCCATTGATTGCTGCGCAATCAATAACCTTTATCCCTGAGGTGCTTCCGGGGCTTGGTAAGTGGTGTCTGCCTTGCAAAAAGAAAATAAATAAATAAATATAAAATAAACGGCCCACAAAAATACAACTTTCCATCTTGTGGGGGATACAGTGTGAAAGAATAAACACGATTTCACTATGTGTGCCTCCCTATTTTTCGCTCCTCGCTAGCTGGTTAAAAAAAAAAGTAATCCATGCGAATACATTTATTTTTATTTTTAATAGTTTATCTTGACCAACTCGTTTTTTGAGATATGAAAATTCTTGTTTGCAGGCGATGGTTCCTCAGTTTAACCGGGCCTCTTTAAGAGAAGAGGCGGTTAATATAGTCTATTAACAAAACTTCCATATATGACACGCTAAAATAAAACGAATGAAATACCGTTTAAAAAATCAGCGCTCATGCTTCATAAAAAATATAATACGATGGAAATAACCAATGAGAATTTCTGCATCTGTTCTTCAATTGTGCGTTTTCTTGTTCAACGTCTTGCGATTTTTACCTCGATTCATGCTGTTGAAACCTAAAAGTTTTTGAATGTTTTATTTGTTAATTATGTCTTGGGGCTGTACCAAAATGACAAGTAACTATGTCCGCTATAAAACGACGCCTACGTAATTCTTGGGGCAAAAAAATAGCAACAGAAGAATGATTTAGACATGTTTTATGATTCAACTTCAACATTATAAAAAAATAAATACAAAAAAAAACGTTTAAAAAGGACATTACACATTACGATTTTTCGGACAGCTGTTCTAATCTTGAGTGTTATTTTCACAACGATTCGAACGATGTAATCTCCGACATTGTTTTCGGTGTGTTCTGTCAAACCTGGGGTTCTTATGAGAATCTGCATTGAATTTTACACGGAACCTCTTATTTAATTCATGGGTATTGCATACCGGTTATCCTTAATCACAGCTGAGTAGTTCCTTAAACCCCAAAACTAAAACATTATCGACATACTAAACGCCCCTATCTTCTCCCTTGTTCCCTTCCTCTATTCCTTTCGCCCTCCTCGCACCCCCTGACCTCATTCACTCTTTCACTCTCTCATACCAAAATAGCGAACATTTCTGTAAAAGTCTGAGGATGCTACTGACGGCCAAAAAACGGCCAAGCAGCAGAAAAAATAATGTAACTTAACAGAAAGATACGGTAATAAAAAATAAAACGCACATTTGCTCTATAACAGTATTGAGCACTTTCTTCAGTTTTTGTTAATGACCATTTCCACTATATATATATATATATATATATATATATATATATATATATATATATATATATATATATATGGCGATTAAACTACACAGAATATTCCGCGTTTCATCCAGCTAGGATTCATAAGCCTGATGAATCCTAGCGTGGATGAAACGCGAAATATTCTGTGTAGCTTCATCGCCATATATACTTTATAACTTACTACCTAGCTCTACCTAAGAATTGAGCACGGTTGAAGTAAAAACTTGGAGTTTACGCCTAAATTTATATTTTCGTATATTAATTTATTTGATTACATAAAGTAGTTATATGTATATACATATATATATATATATACATTTATATATATATGCATATATGCATGTGTATATATATATATATATTTATATGGGTGTGTCTGTGAATTAACGTAAGATAACGAGACTAAACAAATATATACTAATGCATATTTATTTACTTGCTTAGTCAATAAACCTTATACATTAATTAGGTGTTGGATACGTAAAACTTTTATACATTGATATTTCGAAGCCAAATACCTCTCATCAAAGTAGGAAAAGATGCTAGGTAACATCTAAGGGATGCGACACCGAACGATATCTACATGAGAGGTAAATGATTGTTCGTGTAGGGAGTAATTTATTAAAACTGTTTCGGGATGGAAATAGAAGAACTACAGTGATCTATGCGATAGAGGAGGACTAAAGTTTCACTACAAAATGCACGTACGTGTATACGACGTATGCCATGGTGAGTTACATTTTACGTGTGCCTAAGTCCATCTATACTACGGAGAAGAATAAAAGAGAATGGAGTAAAAGTCGATGTTAATGTAAAGTATAAGTTATTACCATGGAAAGGTTTTTCTTGAAATAGGAAACTTATGCTAGGTTTTTTCTATATTTAAAAGGGTTTGGAACTACAGTTGGATATTTAAATGGAGAATGAATTATAAAATAATAGAAGTAATATAATAAAATGCTAAAAATTAAAAAAAGTTTTATATAAAAAATTAAAAAATAAGATATAAAAATAAAATATAAAAAATTATAAATGAATCAAATGAAAGAAAATAAAACAATTTGTAGAATAGTGGGAAAACATATAAAAGTAATCAGGGCAAAAGTATAAAATTGAAATAAATAAATAAATATGTAAGTATAAGTAGTACAGCATTATAAAATATGAAATAATAAAAAATAAATATAAAAATAAGAAAAACAGAGTGAAATAAAATTAAATAAAAATAGGAGAATATGAACAAAAATACAACCAGAGAAAGTAGCAAAGGAGTGCAGATATTATCCAGAGTTCTTAGATTTAAGTTGAATGCAATGTCGTTATGTCAGTATATATATATATATATATATATATATATATATATATATATATATATATATATATATATATATATATATATATATATATATATATTATTGGCGTTTCCTTTGAAATTTGTATATATCAACATTTAACCACCAATGGATGCGTTGACGATGATACTTTTGAGCTTAAAAGCAGACGATAAAAAGGTATATATATATATATATATATATATATATATATATGTATATATATATATATAGTAGTAATATTGAAGATATCCCCTCTTAACCTTACTTTTTCACCCAATGTTATTGTATTTTATTTATTTTTATTTTACTTTTTATCAACATAAGAATCAATAGCTACTTTCCTTTATAGTTTAATTATTTTACTGATATATTCTTCTTACTTAAAACTACTAGGTCTATTTTTGGTGTCTTTAAACCCCCACCCACTATTTTTGCTGATGAAGAGACTTTGTTTCATCAAATCAAATGATAAAATTATTCTCCATTGGCTGTCTCAATAAAAAAAAATATCGTTTCCGAAACGATCGTAAAATTTATTGATTTTGTTTGTTCTTCCTTGTGAAACCGATTTTTAATTTCTAATTTTAATTATAAATTATCAATCACCTTACTCAATATAAAAATAGCTCTATGATATCGATGCCTATCGAGCTTATTGTATATCTACATAAAAACGGACACTGTTTTCTTTTATTTTAATTGTATTAATGAATTTACTAATATATTTAAATACAGACTCTGCTCTTAAGACTGTTGTTCTAATCCCTTTATATATATATATATATATATATATATATATATATATATATATATATATATATATATATATATATATATATATATATATATAACCAGCTGGACGTTCGTCGTTGCCCGGGCCTATACAACGCTTAAACACATTTTAGTTCATCTAGATTGCGTCAGATTTATTATAGAAGCAGCCCTCTATTAAATATGACGTATTACAAGAAATAAGTTGCCTGGTTAACTAAATTGACAAAATAAATTAAAAAATAATCATAAAAAATAATGATAATTACGTTCATCAATTTCCGTCTGTGTTTGTTTAAAATATCTCGTCAACTGATATTTTTTCACGATGAATGACTTGGAAATGTCATTTATGATTAATGATTGGTTTTAAAATATTCAAAAGAAATGATTCGCGGCGATTTGAAAGTGTAACTCTTCTTTTATCGTAAGTTGAACTCATTAATAAGAAAATATACTATAAAATGATGAGATAACTCGTGGTTTAACAGGATTATGCGATTTGTAATCGATATCTTTACCATGCAGCTCTATCTCCCGATGATAAGAAATGTGATTTTTTTTAAATTTTATGACGAAATGATTGCTGAGATATTATTACCTCCTTTGGTCGGTGTAACGTAAAATATGCCCCGTGTAAAAATTACTGTATTTCACTGTGAGAAAGAAGGCTCTTTTAAAAAATGGAATTTTTTTTTTGATTTTCGATACTTATCAGATGAATTGTTGTACAAAACATATTTAAAAACACCGTCATACATTAAATTGCCTTTGGAGAAAATTTGAAAGAGATATATTCAGCCGTTTCGGAACTATGAGAAAGGAATTCACAAAAATGAAGTAACTTTGATATAATAGTATATATATATATATATATATATATATATATATATATATATATACATATATATATATATATATATATGTATACATACATATATACATATATATACATATATACATATATTTGCATATATAAACATATGAATATACATATAAAGAGAGGGAGAGCGTGAGAGAAAAAGAGACGGAGAGCGAACGAGAGAGATAGAGAGAGAAAGTGAGAGAGAGAGAGGAAGGGAGAGAAGACTGGACGATATAGATAACGAAAAGGCGCGAAGATGTATAAGTAGAGGGGGAAAAGAGAGATAGTGTAAAATAGAAAGAGAGAGAGAACGAGATCGTTTAGAGAAAAAGGGAAGAGAGCGTTCCGTTAACGACTAGAGAAAAAGGGAGAGAGAGAATGTAAATGTGGCGAGTAAAATGGAGAGAGAGCGTGTTTGTATGAAGTAGAGAGACAGAGGGAAATAGAAAAAAAGTGAGAGAGCGCGAGTGTGTAAAAGTACAGAGAAAATTAGATAGTGATATATGAGAAAGAAAGAGAGAGAGTGAAAATGCGTCTTTGTGTAAAATATAAAGAAGGATTGGTAGATTGATGTATAGATAGGTAGATAGATATAGATAGATAAACAGTGAGGATGTAAGAGAGAGAGAGAGAGAGAGAGAGAGAGAGAGAGAGCAGAGGGGGTTAAATATATTTCGCAGATTTTCAATTTCCTTACTCATAACACCAGTCACGAATAAATGCCGCGAGGAACATTCGTATAAAGAGACGCCGTGCTATCGATCAAACATTTATCTTCTAATAAAACGTTCACTGTGACGACCTACAAATGACATCTTACAAATGACATACTTTAAAAACGAACAAATCTTTTATTCCAATCCGAGTTAGTAATTTCCGCTCGGATCTACTCACTCTAAGATTTTTTTTTTTATTTTAGCTATCTGTGTCCGCTTTTTTTTATCTCTACAATTTCTTTGCTGACGTCTACAAACGAAGTTAGGTTCGCGATCATGCGACTGGTTTATTAACCTTCAGTTTGAAAAAAAACATGGAAATTGTGGTAGTAATTCTCCTAATGCACTCACCTCCAAAAGACAGAAAGTCTGATCTGTTTGCTGTCAACACACAGGGGTTAGGAGAGGAAGAAGAAGAAGAAGAAGAAGAAGAAGAAGAAGAAGAAGAAGAAACAGTAGACGTGGTTGATTCTATGGGAAACATGGCGAGACTAACTGCGAGGATTCCCGAGATTTTATAGGAATAAAATACCGGAATCGGATTATAGGCGACTGTGCTTTTGCTCAAGACGGGGAAACGGCGAGAGGAAAGAAAACACCCTTCCTTAAGAAAGTTCCGGCTCTAAGCAGATATCTTAACTGTAGTCTCTGAACGTATATACCGTTCATTGGACAAAACAGGGGAGAGCGGTAGTCCGTGATATATCTAAGGCTTTTGACAGGGTATGGCACGATGGTCTTCTAAGGAAAATTGGATCATATGGAATCACTGGAAGAATTCATAATGTAATTAAATCCTTCTTAAGTAAGAGAAAAATCCAAGTTGTCCTCAACAGTCGTACATCTAAACAATATGACATAAATGCGGGAGTACCTCAGGGGTCTATCCGTGGACCTCTATTATTCCTGATATTCATGAATGACTTCCCTGATAATATTGTATCAGAAATTGGTATATTTGCCGATGATTCCACTCTCTATAACAGATATGAGGGAAAAACAAATGAACACATATCCAAAGAAATGGAAGAAAAACTAGAGGATGACCTACAATCTGTAGTGGAATGAGGAAAAATGGATGGTAACATTCAATGCTGCTAAGACTAAGCTTGTTTCCTTACAATAACTACAAGAAAACTTCTCTACCTCCAAAAGCAATGGCCAAGAACACATTGCCTTAAAGTACTTCTTTTAAACTCCTCGGCCTAACGGTCACAGGGAATATGAACTTGAATAGATACATTGAGAGCATAGCCAAGGCTGCTGCAAGGAAAGTTGGCTCCATCTACTGTGCTAGAAAACTACTTACGCCTGACAGTATCCTATACCTCTACAAGGCCACCATTCGCCCATGTATGGAGTACTGTTGTCACATCTGGGCTGGTCCATCTGCTGCTTGTCTCTCGCTCCTGAACAGGGTTCAAAAGAAAGTCGCCAACCTGATAGGTCCTGAACTGTCATCTAGGCTTCAGCCTCTGTCCCATCGACGAGATGTTGCATCCCTCTGCCAGTTTACAAATACTTTAGTGGTGAATGCTCTGACAAACTGCAAACACTTGTACCTCCCCGACGTAACTACCCCCGACAAACCCGACAAGCTACTAAGTCTCATCCCTTTACAGTAGAGACCCCTAGGTTCAAGAAAGCCTTTTACTCCAATAGTTTCTTCCCCAGAACTGCGGGTCTTTGGAACTCCCTTCCGGGATTCTGCTTTCCCAACTGCACTGATATGCAGAAGTTCAAGTGTAATGTTAGCTAACACCTTTCTACTCATCTCCCTTCATAATGACTCTGCTAATTAAGTTCCTAATAGTAGCCGGCTGCTTTAAAGTGGCACTGTGTCTTGTTTGGGGTGAAAATTGAATTTTAAAAAAAGTGAGAAAAATAGTGAGTCTGAAGGACCCAGCAGATATCAGTGACCAGAACAACTTAAGTTTGTACCTTAATCCTTAAGCGTCTACACTGTGACAGAGTTTGACGAAGGTTTATGGTAATTCTGTTTCAATAAGAAGAGTCCGCCAATACAGGGAGACATGTGTGGCCAACGCCACGTTGTGTGCGTTGCTTTTGATCAGCGGGCCACCACTAGCTCTCCGGCATCGAGGAAGACACTCCCCTCTTGATAGATGATTCCTGAAAAATAACTCGAGTTGACCATTCGGTCTGTTAGCAATTCAAACTCCGCCGCAGAAATAATAAGTTAAAACGCCAGTCGTTCGTTTTCCTTTTGAAATTATATTAACATCCACTATAAAACAGCAAAGTTCTAACATAATACCACTGTAAAAACATAAAGGTATAGGCAGTTGCAGTCAAATCACTTCGGAGTCAACAGTCAACACATGTCGCATCATCTGCGATCGATAATGCTCTCAGTTGGAGAACAGTCACCCGTAATTCATTATTCCAATTTCGTACATCGTAAGCGCCGATAGGTGGAAATATAATATCCACCATTACGTAAATTTGTCTTCCGTTTTTTTCTTTCTATCTTATCAACAAGGTTTCCAAGGGTGGATTTGGGCAAAAAAATTGCTGTTGTAATGTTAACCAAGATGTCTTAGCGGGGAGGATGTTTCGCCAGAAACACAAATGCATTTATTTTGTTGCTGTTGTTGTTGTTGTTGTTGTTGTTGTTGTTGTTGTTGTTTGTGCGAAATACGATAGGAGACGAAAATATTATTCAGCTTGCGACCAAGAGAGATTTTCAGCGATATTTTCAGGACAAGGACTTTTGGTTCAATGCTCGTCGATTCGACTGCTCTAAACTGCTCGTGCATAAGCTTATATACGTGGCAAATCAGAGATCGTTATGGCATATACCATTCTCTTCTGAGTAGCTATGTGCATAATTGCGTATGGAAGTATGTGCATAATTGCGTATGGAAGTAAATTTCCATCGGATTTTTCCCACGCCGGCTCTCCTTGGCAGTTGACTTCTAGATATGATACCGCTGCTCAAGTTAAGCCAAAACAACTTTTCATGTTATTCTCTATAAACGAATTGTTTATACGCAAAACAATATTATTAACAAATTATTAATCCGCTAACTAAAGCTACTATTTCTCGGTTTCGTGGCCACATCGACCCCAAACAATAAAGTCAGCAAAGAAATCGAGTATTGCCAGGAATTGTTCACATAATACAAAAAAAAAACACAACAACTTTGAATTAGTTCTATCAGAACAGTTATTTAAGTAAAATTCGACGACCTCGGGTCGTTTTCACATTCGCTCCATAAGCTCAAAGGAAATGACTGAGTCTTGCTCATCAATACGCCTCCCGCATCACTGACTAACTGTGATGGGACAGGTTGCTTCACTTCTCAGTGACATACAACGTTCATCGCCACGCTAATGCCTATCAACGTTAACATGTTTGCACAGGCTATTTTTTCAACGCTAAATCCACTTGTAAAAGGATCAACATTTGTGTAGCATGCACTAATCATGCAGGAAAAAAAATTTGACTCTCGGGTGCGAAATCTCAATGTATCAAATTTTGCTTTACTGTTAATAAAGATTTAAAAAAGGCGTCGAATTCCAAGCAAATGCTACTCCTAGTGACTTTAATATAAATATTTTTGTTTGTATTTCTTAGATTTCCAACCGGGGTTCGTGCATTTACTTTTCGGTATTTTCTTACGCGGATTCTTATAAATATATTACGAAACACAATTTAAGTTATTTTCAATTTAAAAGATAATGCAAGCAAAATTGCTTGGTAGCTAATTAAGACATCGACGTTAATAGTAAGTAATCCGTTGATTTTTACACTAGACCCCTTTATAAGAAAAAATAGGCAGAGGTCGTAAGATAAGAGTGCACTTTGTATTTAAGGTACTTACAATGCGTTGGTTAAAAACATGGAGGCGACAAATTACGAGGTATTTTCCTGTGAACGTGTCGTAATTGTTCTGGCAAAGAATACAGTTTTACTTGGTAAAAAACGTAACTTAACAGTCAGATAATAGTGATTGGACTTTTGATTTTTCGGATTGCGAATAACAGTAGCATAGACAATAATGAAAATGTAACTTAATAAGTTAATAAACAATACTCCTTCGTGATATAAATCTGCCGACTTAAAAAAATGATACTGTCAAACCGTATTGTGACAAAAGGGAAAGAGTATGTTGAAATCTGATTTAGTCGAGAGTATGGATAACTGTAAGGTGTCAACTGTAATTGTTTCGTACATTCGCCAAAATTTGGTTGAGCAGTAAGGAGATAACATGAGCGGTAATTGTCTCAAGTAATTTCGACAAAAGTGCCTGAACAGTTAAGAGGCACAAATGGGCCGTAGACAAAAAAAAAAACAACATTAGATAAACAAGTATGGTCTCGAATAATCTCGCTATATCCAGCTGAGCAATTAAGAGCCAAATAAATCGTATGCCTAGGTAAGATGTTATGCTAACTAGTTTTGTCAAAGGATGTCAAAGAGGTTGTAAAAATACTATTTGATCAGTCGTTATTGAAATCTATTGAGCACAAAAGGAAACATATAAATATGACTGATAGATCGAAAGTCGAAATGTTAAGACAGTCTAAGAAAATAAGAAAAAAACAACAAAGAAATCTTGGTATGCAATGAACAGTATAACATATTTTCATAACAATTGTTTATAGTAATAAAGTATGTGTATTACTAAAATGAAAATATCTCGTTTCAGTAAGTAAATTTAAAACATGACTAGTAAACATCAATGAATATCTAATGACACGTGTATTTAGTATTGACTTTATTAGTTTTGTGGCATATTGTTAACATTTAAAGCTTTAATTTTAGGCCACGAAGCTAAATAAAATATACATAATAACTATTGAAACTGTCAAGTTAGTATTTTACCTTTCAATGAAATAGAAAACCTAGGCATGAAATGGTTGTTAATAAATCTTAAGTGAAATATATTGGGATTTCTTTCATGCAATGAAAAAATGTAAAGAAACAAAGAAGAGATTTCAAACGGAGAAACGAAAAATGGTAAAATGAATGTGTTGAACGGACTATGCACTGGGACATTTTATATGCATCTATGTTTTTGTATGGACTTTTGAGGATTTTTTTATTGCTCTATTTTTATACATATTTCCGAGCAGGTTCCAACATATTTAATTTTAGAGCGGGGACTGGCGTACAGTGACTATATAAAAATATCGAGTCGTATGTGACATTACGTCACGGGAAGGAAAAAGAAAAACTGTAAAAAAGGAGAGAGATAACGAGAAATCACGTCTCGCGGTCAAACAAGGTCATAAAGATGGTTGTTACAAAAAAGGAGGTTTACTATTACTTTGCTCATAGTCTTTTGTGACTGGATCTACAAAGTAAGGGATGTACGTGTTTTAACACTAGAATCAAAAGCCAAACACATAGCTCTCCAGCCACATTTGTTACCATCTTTATTCTCTCACTGAGTATATAACACTTTTAAACATTACATTGTTAAAATTATAAATGTATACATGCCTATGCGTACAAGAGCACACAAAGTATACTAACCCCTGCCAATTTACTTTCGTTTTTCGTTTCGCCCCCTTCGCAGCAATTTTTATTAGATAAAGTTCCAAGCATTCTATATATTAAGTGTCAAACCTGTGCACAAAATAACGAAAGGAAATTTAGTAAAAAATGTATATCAGACAAATATACAATGTGCATTTATATATTAGAAAACAATGAGAATGGAAAATGAAGTCACAAAAATTATATATGGTAAATATAGAATGGTTAATATATCCCTCAAATAAATGTTTGTACACCTTTATTTTATAAATGAACCATTCTATATTTACCAACATATATTTTTTGTGACTTTAGTTTCCATTCTTATTGTCTTCCTATATAAGATCGAATGAAACTTGTTGAACTTTATATTATCCCGATAATCTCCTCATATAGAATTGAACTTACTCTCTTCTTCCAACTAACTAAGTTATATCTTTATATATATATATATATATATATATATATATATATATATATATATATTATTAATGAAAACAAATGTCTCTGTGCGTGTCTGTCTTTCTGCCTTTTTGTGTGCATTTCCCTACAAAATAACTCTGTCAATTGTCGGTCTGCAGACTCGAAATTTTATATGCAGAGTATTAGGATTTGGGAAAATCATTTGAATCGGTTTTCGGCCAGAAATTTTTCTGTCAAAGGGTCAAAGTTCAAAGATTTGACCTTTTTAACTGTATCAAACTCGTCCTCCAATTTTGGGTCTAAACACTTCAAATCTTAGATATAGCTTACTTGGACAGGGATCTAACTTTCTAATTTTAATTGAGTACATTTAAATGTAATAATTGAGGTCTCTAACAAATAATTTACCCAATGTTTGGTCTAAACATTTTAAATTTTACATGAAATGTATTCCGACATAGGGCAAACTTATTAATCGTTTTTTTTTGTTTTTTTTTTTTGCTGAAAATTTGGCTTTCACGGAATCACAGTTCAAAAGAGTTTACTTTTGCCGTCACTAGAAACCTATTACGCCAATTTTGTCTCTAAACATTTGAAATTTTACATAAAGGATATTCAGACTTTCAGAAAGCTTTTTAATCGTTGTTTGAGCGAAGATTTGTCTGATAAGATCTCAACGTTGAAAGAGTTTACCTCTGCCAATTCTACCAAACGCGCCCACCAGTTTTGGGTCTACACACTTGAAATTTAAGATGTAGGCTACTTTGATATGGATCAAACATTTTAATTTGATATGAAAGCCAAATGAATAAATGTTAGGGGTTTAAAATTAGAATTAATTTAAAAAGAAAATTGATCTCTGCGGTCTCTATGGCGATTAAGGAATCCTATTATACCGAAAGGCATTAGCATGTATATACACATTTTTTTAATATATACATATGCATATAACGTTATGACCAGTATAGAGCCCGAGTAAAGCCGGGCTTAACTGATAATATATATATATATATATATATATATATATATATATATATATATATATTAAGTAATGTGATTTATAATTTAAAGTTTGAACAATTAAATTTCAACCAAATTAAAAATCCGTTTCATAAGAAGGAACAACAACAAAATCAATTATCTGTACGATCGTTTCGGAAAACAATGCTTTTTATTGTGGTAAACATCCAGTTACGAACAATAATTACATATAGTTTTATAATAAGCAAGGTCTCCTCATCAGCAAATTTTGAAGGGTTTTTATTAAATCTAAAAGACATCATAACTAAACCTAGCATTAAAAGAAAGGCAGATGTATCTTTTAATTTTTCGCCTTTTGAAATCGAGCCTATTATATATCTAAATTACAATGAGCACTTTCTCTTTCCCGTATTTCAATTACACTAGTAATGTCACTGTTACATTGAAATACACTCGGCTCTTTAGACTATTGCTCTAATCTCCTTTAAATTATATATATATATATATATATATATATATATATATATATATAGTAATTTATAAAATATATATGACGCTTAAGCTACACTGAATATTCGGCGTTTCATCACCTATAGCATTCGTCAGGCTTATGCGCGAATTCTGTGGTTGTTGTTCGTTTTATATATGTTGATGATTTTAGTTAGCCAATCGGATTTCTAGTATCCACCGCACACCTTCCTATCAGCCAATGGGCATGCATTTTATCGAACAAAGGATCTGTTTTAGAACTAGGTTAGTGCTTTCAGGCAGACAATTTTCCTCATTTCTGCTATTTTTTTCTTTTTTTATATATGAATATACATATGTGTACACACATACATGCACACATACATATATATGTATATAAATATATATATATGTGGTCGTTTATGTATATACATGTTTATTTAATTCATTTATTTGTTTGTTTTCTATTGTTTTTGTTAGTTTTAAAGCTATTTTGTGTCGCTATCCTAGAGTTAAAAATTTTCCATCCTGTACTTCAAAGAACCCGAAAATCTATTAAACTGTAGACGAGAAATAGTAAACAGTTGTGTTCACAACATAAAACTTACTCTAGGATAGCGATACAAAATAGCTTCAAAACTAACAAAACAATAGAAAACAAACAAATAAATTACTTAAATAAACATGTATATACATAAACGACCACACACATATATATGTGTGTATGTGTGCATGTATGTGTGTACACATATGTATATTAATATATATAAAAAGAGTAGAAACGAGGAAAATCGTCTGCCTTAAACCACTAACCTAGTTCTAAAACAGATCCTTTTTTCGATAAAATACATGCCCATTGGCTGATAGGAAGGGACACGGTGGATACTAGAAAGCTGATTGGCTAACTAAAATCATCAACATATATAAAAACGAGAAACGCCCACAAAATTCGCGCATAAGCCTGACGAATCCTATAGTAGATGAAAAGCCGAATATTCAGTGTAGCTTAATCGCCATATATATTTTATAAATTACTAATTAGCTCTACCTACATATTGAGCACTTTTGAATTAAATACTTAAAGTTTAAAAATAAATCTATACTTTCGTATATTAATTTTATGTGAGTAAATGAAGTAGTTATATAAATATATATATGTATATATATGTATATAATTATATATATGTATATATATGTATATATACACATATATGTGCCTCTTTGTGTGTGTGTGTGTGTATTTTTGAAAGAGATATTTTCCACGTCTTCCTTGTAATATGAATTATTCTCAGGTTTGCTTGCCTTAACAAAGCCTGTATTCGAATTCCTGTATTATTCTGTAGCGATGTCAATCTCTTCTTAACTGTCGGATTTATTGTAGAGTCATGTTGGGGGATCTTTCTGAGAATTCGATTATATTTCTTGAACGTTGTTTATATATATGTAATAAAAGAACGCCTGGTACAGAGAGATCGGTTCTCGCAGGCAAGTCAATCCCCTATTTTTTTTAATTGACTTTACTTTATTTTAAGAGATCAATAAGCTTCCTACCACCGGGGCTAACACTTGATTTTATAAACATTTCAATTCATATTTACGGTTTCCTTTCATAAATAATATACGTTGTTGTCTTTATTGCTGCTAGCTCTATTTCATTACATTTGGCCGTTTGATTTTTTCATTAGGCTAGTTGCTCTTATCACAGCTATCATATTGTTAGTCTGTTTCAGAGACCATATAGTTATTTTTAAAAATAATTCTTGATGTCTTGATATTATTTTCTCGTTTTGCTCTACTGCGTTCATAGTCATTTAGAACATGTACACCAATAAGAAAAGCAGTTCTATTCTGCTTGTTTCAAATTACAAAGTTCGGCTTGATGGCCTTGACTTTAATGTATATGCCCACTTGCATGATTTTCCCCACAGAAAAATGCCACTTATCCGTTTGATATCACTTTTTTTTAAACTTCAGTAAGTTTTAAGATATCAAGGGGTTCACTCCTGGAGCTAATACTCGATTCAGTTAAATTTATATCCGAGGACTCTTTTAACAATAATTCCTGTTCTCTTTATGGCTGCTATTTGTATTTCGTTGCAGCTTGATCTTCCAGGGATTATTTCAAAGTATTTATGGAGATTATTTTTTATTTAGCCAGTTGGTGTGCTAGTAGGTGTGTATAAATAAATACATAACTAGTTTTAGATGATGATGATGATGGTGATGATGATGATGATGATGATGATGATGATGATGCTGGTGTCGGTAGTTATTGCAAATATATTAAAGCTATATTAGCTAAATAAACGTAGAAAAATGTCTCTTTTACGATTTCCTCCTCTGCATTTTTATAATTGGATGAGACATCCTACCGGATACAAAATATTAACCTGCCTTTCAGAGACTTGAACCGAGAGATATTGTAAGATTATAAACGCTTCATTAAATAAAATTCTTTTAAATGTCTTGCATTTGGTTCATAGTATATATTTGCCAACTACATTTAAAAATACTTTTCATGATTCCGCCTCAGATATTATTAATGAAATGATGGGATTTTTCCTAAAATTCCATTTTGTTTTTTCATACCATACAGAAAACTTGATAGTTTGTAATCGTTTGATTTTCAGCTATGGTAAAACCAGCACCGTAAGGAGACTGTCTTCAACTAGGGTGCCTTTATTTTTCTCTTGTTTTATAACAATATTATAGGTTTAATAGCCCGATTTCTAAGTAAGCATCTGTGGGGAATGCAAAATTATATTAGAAAGCCGAATCGCCGAACTAATACAGGGCTCTACTGTCCGTTTTAAAAATGTACAACGGCTTGATTAAGACACTGGTAAAAGCAGAGATCCACGTGAATATGTACTAAATATACAGGTTCGCTCAATATTCTGCTGTTGACTTGTTGTCAAATTATTCAGTTAGGTTAAATCATCAATATACACTCACTCAGACTCATCAGATTATTCGGACTATGTGATATTATTGGCATCTTCGAACATAATAAGAAACGATTAATAATCAAAGAAAATTGTGTTTGAACGCACATAAATTAATAAATAAACACATAAAATAAAATAATGCAAACAATTCACTAAGGCGCACAAAAACAAATTGATGAATAGCCGCAGATAGGATGAATAGCTGGCTAGGATTGGCTGATTCAGCAATGCTTAGTTGTAACGGTGATTAAGAGAAACACCGAGCATAGGATTTACGATCTTTTAGTCAGACGTTTTTTTTTTTTTTTTAAATTTAGTTTACATCCGTTTGAGGACTGCGACATTTAACGACAGTTTGAGGCTCTTAGTCAACCAGGCAGACCTTCAGCCGCTGTGGGGGATGAACTGATTAAACGATTTTGAAACAAAACTCAACAAATGTTGTTAACTTTTGGTTTGTTTCATGAAACAGCAGAGCACAACTGATTTATACACGATGTATCAACGCTGCTTTTTCCTCGTGAGTGTGCGTTGTTTCATGTAATTTTCATTTGTGAAGATACAGTGTAACAAAATGACGTCAAATGCAAGACGTTGAGAGGAACGACATGGTTCTATTCTATATGAAGATTATGTTCGATGATTTCTCTACTAGTCTTAAGAGATAATACCCTCTGTTCTATCTCAAGAAGCAATGGATACCCTAGCTGCGCGTATCAGAGTAAAATGATATCTGCACAATCTCAAACTTCGCCTCTCGTGAATCGGCAAGGCTTGAGTTCAGTGGCAAAGAAAAGTGCAGGGCTATTTGAAAACAAGCCAAGATATGCGGAGAGCACATACAGCACCTGTTATATACAAATTGTCAAACATTTTAGTACTAGCCAGCTCAACGTTGCTTAACTTCGGTGATCTAACGAGAACTCTGTGCCACGGTGCTTATGCCGTGCGATTGTTCTAAAGCTACAAACTTTAACAGTAAACCCAGTGCTTGTTAAAATAATCAGAGAAGGAAATTAAACAATATACTCCAACCTCTATTGCTATAAGCCCCTGACTTTAATCTTTGTTTAAAAATAATTACATGACTGTCAATTGCATTTACTCATGTCTGTTGTATGTGTACGAATATATTTAGAGAACGGAATTGCAGGCAATCAATGTTTTTTTAATCTTCTACCAACCTACATGAAACATATGAAAAAAAAAAAAAAACTTTTCTTTTTCCAATACGTCATTGGCAACGTACGAGATGCTTTGGTTGTCGGACTCTCGGCAAATTATAAAAATAAAATAATACATATTAAATCCGCAGTTTTTATTTACCTTTTTGTAAAGACAATCTTTCCATTACATACATACTTTTGATTAACCGAATGTAAAAATATTAAAAAAAAACAACTTTCATTCTCTGGACACATTTACTCTATCTATATTGTTGACAGAAATAAGATGTTCACTTTGCAATCACGCCTCAACAAAAATAGAAGAAATAAAATAAAAAAGTATTATATAACCTTTATGGTTTTGACTTTTCGAGTTGAGAATAGATAGTAGTATTTAGAATATTCAGACGTTTGTTCCAATCTTGAGTTTTATTTTTAAAGTGTCTTTTTTCAGATTCAATTAATATTTCAGATTACAATCTGAATATAACTGTGACGTGTTTCACACGTAAGCCAGGAAAAAAGTTTAACGTATATAAAAATGCTTTTAGCTAGTGCAGTAAATAAGTGTTCCGTTAGAAAACTCCGTAAAACATGGATACACACACCCACACACACATACACACACCCACACACACACACATATATATATATATATATATATATATATATATATATATATATATATATATATATGGATGGGTGTGTATTTATAGAATAATAGATATATTGATAGTTATTTCATTCTAAGGTAAACAAAAAAGAAAATAATCATTGAATTTTAACGGAATTATTGATAGTTCTTGATCAAATAAAACAATTCATTTCATTCAATTTACATAAATACTTATAGTAATTTTGTTTACTAAATTGGATAAAATAATATAAATATAAAAACGCAAAATATATATATATATACACACACATACACACACAAATATATATATATATATATATATATATATATATATATATATATATATATATATATATATACCGCTCCCCGAAATGAAAATATTCCAAAAGTCCTTTTAGATAAAAATCGACTTTCGTCTAAGTAATTGAATTCAGACAAAACGTATCGCAAAAACAAAATCTATAACATAACACACACACACCTATATATATATATATATATATATATATATATATATATATATATATATATATATATATATATATATATATATATATTTATATATATATATAACTGTAACTATATATATATATATATATATATATATATATATATATATATAGTTACAGTTACAGTTATCCACATACAGCACTGTTTTCCTCTATTACAGCTCATCAATGCGGCTTGTCAAGCGTCAAACACTAGAGAGGGATTCAAGCTTCAACTATCTAGTTGATATTCAGCAGTTCTAATTTCCGCCCCATCCTTTTAATAATGCTTGACCTGTTTGTTTATTTACAAACTGAGAGCTTCGAGTCAATGCTAATTTATCAATTAACGGGAGAATGAGGAATACAAAGATGAAATTTGGCGCGAGATAGCTTTCCATTAAGGATTGATAGATATATTTTAGTCTTGACTTAGAACACCTTTGTGTTGGTGTTGGTGTTATGGTATTCTCTGATACGAATGATGCAGTTACTATTTATATTGGTCTCGAATTCCATGGAGTATAGCTTTTCAAGTACAGAAAGTGATAGAAGTATAGTACACGCGAGTGACACTGTCATCTTTTATGTGTAGATTCTCTTAAAAAGTATTAGCGATGATAAACGTATAAAAAGCCCACCAGCTGGAAATATGCTGCCACAAATCTGCACATAGGTAGGTTAGAGCGCATCTTAACATCGTTGAACAGAATCTAGCTTAGACCGAACTGTTTGCGACGTCCTTTTTATGGGATACGTCTGCTGATCCAGTATATATGTGAGATTTAGTAAAAGGATACCTTAATAACGCCTGTTAAATTCGTATGGTTGTAAAGTTTAATTTCGTGGATGTCAATCCATTTAAACTCGGGTGTTTATAAAAAAAGTCTTCATAGATGATAGAGCATATATATACTGTGTTTATTATACAAATATTATTGATTACATATTTACATACAACGTTGAAATTTCAATTTAGAGAACACCAACCTCATCACACCGAAAAATGGAGCGATGCTGAGATGACGGCCAAGGTTATATATATATATATATATATATATATATATATATATATATATATATATATATATATATATATATAAATATGAAAGAAAATGGCAAAAGGACTTGAATACTCAAAGTTTGGCCCGATTTATGCCGGCTTTTTCAAGAGGGATAGTCAATGACAAGAGAGTCGGAAGATTTGGAGCTATATATAATGAGGAGGGAGGAAGCGTGTTTTTCTTATGTAAATTAGATGTCTATATACATATCTACATTTTATGAGACAATAAATTAAAGAAAACTAGCGAAGGTGATTACGTCTAAAAGTGAAAATATCGTAGATATGTAAAAGATTGAGTCTGGAAATATAAACGCGATAGATTAAGTAAATAAAATGAAACGAGATCACGAGGGTAGTTTTTATGAAATTGGAGATAATTGAATTGGGATAAAATAGCGGAGTAACTTAAAAGATTGCGTCTAAAATAAGAATAGATGATAAAATCAGGTCTAAAAATAGACAGTGATAAAATGAAATACAGTAAAATGATATTGAGTTGTATTTTGATTTTCAATCCTGGTGTTGTACAGACTATAGACGATATGCAGTTTAAATTCCGGGATGCTTGCAATGCTTTCGTCGGATCATTAGTTTAAAGAATCCCATCGTAATGTATTCACTCCAAAATGGAGTGCGATAATTGGAACTGCCTATTCTGGTTGATGGGAGGAGATTAAAGGTCTCTAATCTCTTTTAATATCTTTGTAGTTTGCTAAGTAGTGATGCAGCATTGAAAATAACTCAGGATAGTTCAGATAAGCTCCGCTCTTAATAAGATTTAAAACCTGTTAAATCGGATAGAAGAATTTCTGTGAAGAAAAGTTTAATGCGTGTGAGGCATGTGTCCTGGCTCATCTAGTATATGCATTAGACTATAAAACAAAGTCATCTTAAAGCTATGAAAACGTTCATCGAAGCTACATCCGTATAATACTGAACATTAGTTAAAGGTTTTTTTACTTTTGATTTTGCCGACCTTGGCCAATTGAACGACTGTAGCATAAAAAATCACGATCGTCAACAATCAAATGAGTTGATTAGACAACTAGTAAGAATAATAGATATGCCCAGCGTAAATTAATCAAAAAAATCAGGTCAGTTAATTTCTAAACAATAATAAATAAATAGTATTTAGTTAGTCTGTCACGCCCAAATTAAATTTTAATTATATTGTTATCAAATGAACATCTTCGTCCATTTGAACGATGAAGCTTATTTTATAATACCAGAAGTTGTTAAATGTGAACACAGGTCGTGCACAGACAGGTTCACTCCTTTGTTTAAACCTACCGTATCCAGCGGTAAAGGGGTTATGAGAAATGGAGTTAATTGAGATGCAGTAGTCGCCGAAAGGATTTACGTTATACTACATACAGCATATATTATTCCCAAAATGGTCACTCATCTGCTACTGACCAGTCTGATCGCTTCTTAACTTTGATGATATAAGAAGGACCGTTGTGTCAACGCGATGACGACGTGTGTATCGCTAAGCACACATTGTTAATGGGCGCACGTTGAGAGGACCTGGCCTTGACAAATTCTAAAACGAATTCCCAACTGGATCTACTGCTATCCTTATCTTCTTAGTTGTTTTTTCACCCACTTTCGACAAACTAATTTTCTCGCCTTCTTCAGGTGAGTAACGACGATGTAGTAGAATGCTGAGTATCGTAATTTTATCTCTAATAGTTGTTGCTGTCTCAACATGTTTTGGACAAGTACAATTTTGCCTGCTTTTGGTAGGATTGAAATCGCTGTCTTCGGATAATGCTCACCTGGAACTGTAGACATTCAACGCCTCTATACACGAGGTAAGTAACGTTGGAGTGTTCGTCTCAAAAATCTCTCCTCTCCAAAATAATATATAATATGGATCTATTTAGCAGAATTGTGATAATTTTTACTTACCGGAACTCGATGTGGAGGGGTAAGGCAATGGAATTCTGTTGAGCAGTCGTTCAAGCAAAAGGTTTGAAAGTGCTTGGTCGACTGTTTTATAATAGTGTTTGTTTTTTGTCCACTCACGTTGATCGGACTTAACATTTGCATAGAATCGACTAGAGGGTATAAAAACACCCTCTATCAGTGATATTGTTGATAGGTCTTTTTGTTTTAGTCCAGCAGCCCGTTTCATAGTTACTGTTACAAAGACGATCTGTGGTTGTAAGCAACGAAGCAATTCGTTGCAACTCCTGTAGACCAAGAAAAGGGGTGAAGGGTTCGCCACGTAAGGTAAGAGTTTCATTGTTTGTTCCTTCTACGTTGAGTTCTGGTTTAACCCATTGAGTTGCAGAAACTCCTCCCCCTCCCCATTTTAGTCGGTTAAAATCTGACAGAATACATATTTGTATCGTATTATTTTTTGTTAAGCATATTTCTGATGTCAACGTTCATGATGTTGATATCTTTGGAATGGAGGACGCATTTATTTTTACTTCGTATATTGTAGTAATTTGCAGTAGTTCTTAAAAGAAAGATTATTAACATTTAACATAAATGATAATTGCGTTTGTTTATCGTAAAAAATGATATTTCGAAATCGAAGTGTTGTGAGTTTCACAAGCTGGGGTGGAAGATATTCGAACATCGGTTAATCTCTCATTGTTTCTTTTAAAAATAAGGAATTGGGATCTTTAAATAAAAATAGGATTACGCTGGCGAATTATTGAGATGGGAACTTATAAGTGAATTACGCGACCGTATGTTAAAAAAACAATAAAAAATAATTGCGGATTTAGTAGAACGTCTGCCCAGTTATGGGTGCGGTAGCTGAAGCAAGTTACTACGGTTAATTATATACAGAAGTCCATTCGATTTCGTACAAAACGGTCCCCAAGTTCAACCAGATACACTTAAAGAAGATCGGGCGGTACATCGACCAGACCGCTGTACGAATAACACTCAAGAGAACAATAGGCCGAAAAATACAAACAGTTTGAAAATTTTTACCCTAACCTGCCCTTCTTCAAACCAGCACTATCGTACCCCATCTTTACGGGCATGTCTACTGACTAACACTTTTTCAATCATCTCAACAACTTTCTGCGTAAGAAATGCTTATAAAATCTAAGCGATACCAAAAACGCCTTCAACGACCAAAGTGCAAAATGTATCAATTACTTGCATAAATAATACTGTTTTGCGTTGGCAAAAGTGTGTTGATCCTGATTTTGCGTATTTCGATTAATAATCTTTTGTTCCTACCGAGATATGTGCAGATGAATTTAAAAGTTAAAAACCGCAGGAACATTTTGTCATCTTGATTATACTACCAATATTTTCAGACAAACAGCTTCAATAAGAAATATCGATAAAGTAAGTTAACAATATATTTAGCGTGATAAAATTACCTGACGACGCTCGATATTCCGCAAACTCGTATCAATATCCCTGCGTTTTCTATTAAGGAACATCCGTACTCGTGGTAGTTATATTTTTAGAAAAGAATGTTTCGATCGATAAATTATTTTTTCCTTATTTTCTTCTCATGCGCAAACAGTGAAACTTTAAAAGGTCAAATTTATTTACTCCCACAGAAGTATATTCAATGCAACCTTACATGTGACAGGTGAAGGAATGAAGTTTTAAACCACCGTGATGTTAAGCAAATAACATGCTTATCGTTTACTGTTGCCAGATTGAACTATACTTGTTTGTTCCTAGGATGACGACCAAAACTATGAAATAATTAGACACGATGAATTGAATATTCAAGGTTAGGTTAAGTATTATAGCGTGTTTACAATTATTTGTTTTAAATTCTAATTGAAGATGAGCATTATATTAAACAACATTACACCTTTGATAGAACATTGTTTAATGTTAATGTTCATATGCATTTATATCGAGAAATACTTTAAATTAAAAACGACCATATTGTTTTACAATATTTTATTCTACAGATGACAAATTCTAGGAAAAAGCCGTGTCCATGATAATTCTGTATAGTTCTATATACATAGCTTAAGAAAGAAAACTTACTTACAGTGGTTACCGCTTAAGCATGAAAATTGCCCATTGAATAACTACATTCACTCATCGATTGATCCGACACGCTCTCTAAATAAAAAAAAATGGTTTGTGCTTAATACATTGTAATCTTGTTCTTTTATTTTCTTCTGTTACTTGTACAGAAGAACCCCGTTTGGTGGAATACTATGTTTTTTCGGGCCCCTGCTTACGGCATTTGCCCCGTCATTACGGTGTAATTTACAATGTTATTTGATTATATACATGTGTGTTATATACTGTGCTGTACTTTGTAACTAATTTTTGATGCCGTATCCCGGATCTTCACCGATTAAGCGTGTGTCTGTAAGGGAAGTATGTAAAGAAGCGGCAGGGCTCTTTTATAAACTATTATGAAAATAACAACTTGTATAATATACACCGATTATACATCATAATCACGTTTACACAGCAGTTCATGTGGGGTTATCAAAGTTAAGTGAAGCTAAATAGATACTTAAATTGGTGACCATTTAAAATATAAGGTATTGTATGTTTGCTCACTTTATCTAAGCATTGTTTCCAGTGGTCCTGAACTGCTTGTCACTAGAATATGGCAGTGCCGATCAGAGGAAGTGTTGGTGATGATCGCGCACTTTTACTTTTACTGCAGTCACCCTTACGGCAGTTATCCATTGTCTCTTGGGACTGAATGTAAGGTGATACTTATATATACATCTATATATCTATCAAAGTTAAATTGTTTGTGTTTTTTAGTCTGTGTGTGTACGTTTCCCGACCACATTACTTCGTTAATTTTCTACAGACTCTCGATTTGACATAAGAGTATTGAGATTTGGGAAACTCCTTTTAATCGGTTTTCGGGTAAACATTTTGCTCTCAAGAAGGCAAAGTTCAATAATTTAACCTTTGAAACCTCTACAAAACTCCACCGCCAAGTTTGAGTAAAAAACTCAACTTTTAGATGTAGTTTCCTTTGACATGGATGACATTTTTCATTAGATTTGGGCCCAAAATAATAAACGTTAAAGGTGTCAAAATTAGGGTATACGTTTTAAAATCTGACCTTTCAGCTAATTTTTGGGCTAAACATTTGATTTTTTACATAAAGGATATTCAGACATAGGACAAGATTTTTACTCGGCTTTTAGCCGAAACTTTGTGATATCAAGGAGCCAAAGTTTAAAAAGCTCTTACCTTTGCGGTGTCTCGCAAACTATTCAGCAAATTGTGGGTGTAAACATTGGAAATTGTACATAAGATGTGTCCAAACACGCAGCAACCCTTTTAATCAGTTTGGCTGCCAAAAGGTCAACGTTGAAAGAGTTAACCATTACAGACTCCACTCCACTCCACTCCACCACAAATTTCTGGTCTAAAAATTGGAAATTTTAGATGTCGGTTACCTGGACATGAGTCAAACTATTTAATGCACACACGCACATACACACACACACACACACACATATATATATATATATATATATATATATATATATCCACATAAAATTATGAACAGTATATTGGTCTTGAACAAAGCTAGTAACAACTGCTAGTTTTAAATGAATGAATAAAGTATTTAGATAATCCAAATAACGATTCTCATTATTAATGCTATTTTTAAAATGTTGGATTTTCTTCGAGTGCATTTCATTTAAAGTACACCTTATTGATTCAAAACATATAATTTGTTCCCAAAAATAAAATCATTTTTTAAAGAAATACTTCGGGTGGAGGATGAATAAAACAAAATATTCTTCTACATTAGGATGAATGACGAAACTAGAATAATATCTTTCGCTTAATAAAATATAGGATTGCATTCAAAATTTTGTATAAATTATTGAGCCCGATAGATTTTATTACTGAAGTTTACAGTGATGATCATATTTATTGGCACGGTAAAATAAAAGTTAAATTTTGTCTAATAAATTCTAAAAAAGGGATTAAATTAAAGAAAATAACAAAGTATATTATGTATTTTTAACTGGCCTTTCCGATGCAGCAATCGGATTTTAGAAAAAATAAATAACAAAGGAACAACAAACATAATTGCAAAAAACCCTTGTTCAAAATTATTGGCACGATTTATTTAATAATCAATTGTATAGCCTTTGGCCTTGATTACCTTCCTCAGTCGCTTTTCATAGTTTACAACCAAGTTGTTGCACTCTTCAGTAGTAATTTTAGCCCACTCTTCCTGACAATAATCCTCCAATTGAATAAGATTCTTAGGCTTCCTTTGCATTAGCCTCAATTTTAATGTTCTCCATAAATTTTCAATTGGATTAAGGTCTGGGCTTTGTGATGGCCACTCCCAAAATATGATTGTCCTCAAGCCATTTCTTAGTCAGTTTAGCCGAATGCTTTGGGTCATTATCTTGCATGAACCACCAACGACGACCAAATGAGAGCTCTTTAGCAGAGTCTTTCAGGTTTTCATCCAATATTTTAACATAATCTTCCTTTTTTATGCTACCTGTGACCTTAACAAGTCGCCCTGGTCCAGAGGCAGCAATGGATCCCCAAAACATCAAACTGCCTCCACCGTGCTTCACTGTGGGTATGGTGTTCTTAGGCAGGAAAGCTTCGCCAGATTTTCTGTAAATATAAGACACTTTATTATGGCCAAATAACTCTATTTTCGTTTCGTCAGTCCATAGAACACGTTTCCAGAATGCAACATCTTTATCAATATGACGTTTTGCAAAGGCTAGCCTTGCTTTCAGGTGCATAGGCTTCAATAAGGGAGTCTTTCTCGGACGACATGCTTTTAAACCAGCTCTCTTCAAAACTCTACCAACTGTATGTCGAGATACATTCACTCCAGAGGTGCTCTGTTCATCAACAATCTCCCCAACAGAGATCCTTGGGTTTTGTTTTACTTGTCGAACAATTTTCCGTTCATCTCTTGGGGAAAGAATCCTTTTTCTCCCTCTACCCTCTAAACTCATAACGTGGCCTTGCGATTTAAACTTGTTTATTATGGCTCTAACAGTGGATTTGGGAAGGTTTAGCTTCTTGGAAATCTTATCATAGCCCTCCCCATTTGTATGGCATGCCACAACAAGCTTCCTGACGTCTTCGCTGTGTTCCTTAGTTTTAACCATGGCGATTGAAAATTATAATTAGTCACTTATAATAGTTTAAATAAATCGCTATCTAAAAATTATCTGAAAAAAATTATTCACTCAATTAGCGTTAAACAAGCATAATATGGCTATTAAAAAGTTCAGAAAGCACGTAAACCGGAAATTGATTGATATTATACTGATACTAAAAGAAAAACAAAGCCGTGCCAATAATTTTGAACAAGGGTTTTTTTGCAATTATGTTTGTTGTTCCTTTGTTATTTATTTTTTTCTAAAATCTGATTGCTGCATCGGAAAGGCCAGTTAAAAATACATAATATACTTTGTTATTTTTTTTAATTTAATCCCTTTTTTAGAATTTATTAGACAAAATTTAACTTTTATTTTACCGTGCCAATAAATATGAGCATCACTGTACATGTTTAATTGATAGCAAATTGTAGCTTGGCTTCCAGAACTGCTGATTGATTTGTCATATATCTAGAGATGCGTAAAAAAAAAATAATATATTCAAAATAATTCATAATGTTAAATTTGAAAATGTCGTCTTTACAAAGAAAATACCACATTGAATTTTGTAAGAAAGTATTTCTATAATAAAGATGAAATCTCAAAAATCTCAAATGTAAATTAATTTGATTCTATAGTTGGTCTGCCCGTTTTTCCATTCATCTTTAAATTATACAGCGATTTATCAAATGTTTTGTCATCTTCACATTTCTATCTATCAATATAGACACAGTCTTTTCAGGACTAAGATTAATATATCTTTGCCATTATTACCTTTCGTTTTGATAGTTCCTTGTATCAAGTAGCTTCACGGACTTTTTCCATAAAATATCAAGATGGGAATAACAGTCTAAATGATATTAAAAAATACAGACTTCATCTGAACAGGTCCAAAACACAACAAAATTCAATTGAAAAATACGAACATTACAAATATTCATAATAATCGGTGCTTTTGTTCATTTGTCTCCGAGGGCGGAAACTTTGGCCACAATGCCAGGAAAGTAGAGTTTAAAAAGATAGCGTCCTAATGGAAGAAAAATTTCACTGAAACACATTCTCCGATGAGTGTTCCTGAAGGGATTAATATCAAATTGCGAGAAAGTAAAGCCGAATAATTTGGACGCCCTAGAATTGCACGCAGGCCTAACTTAGAAAGCCATAGAACAAGCCATCCAAAAATATGTTTTACATCTTGCTACCTGAGTTTAATTTAGTAATGAGAAGTGTTTGTGTTGATGTAATGTTCCCTTTAAATAATATTGTAATATATAGGTTGAGAATTGCTCTCTCTCTCTCTCTCTCTCTCTCTCTCTCTCTACCTCACACACACATTTTCACTTTTATAGATATAATAGATAGATTATGCTAGATATATTTCCATATGTCTGAATACCCTATATACAAACTTTTAAATCTGGAGATAAAAAATGTGTTGAGTATATAGGTTGAGAATTGTTCTCTCTCTCTCACACACTCAAATATAAAGTGTGCATCTTTTTTTAATAGGAGGTAATGCTTGGGAAACTGTGCACTCGGCCTATTCCCCCTCCCCCCACAAAAGCGGTGTCATTCTCTTCCCCCCCACCCACTAAGTAAATATAAAGTGTGCATCTTTTTTTAATTGCAGGTAATGCTTGGGAAACTGTGCACTCGGCTTCTTCCCCCCTTCCCCCCCACAAAAGCGGTTCTAATCTCGTCCCCCCACCCCACTAAGTAAATATAAAGTGTGCTTCCTCTTTTAATAGGGGATAATGCTCGGGAAACTGTGCACTTAGCTTCTTCCCCCTCCCCTTCCCCCCACAAAAGCAGTTCTAATCTCGTCCCCCCACGGCTTCTCGGAGTCATATATTATATTGCGTGTGTCTTCTAGTAATCAAGTTGTATTAGAGTGTACATTAATCTCTCTCCATATCTATATATATATATATATATATAGATATATATATATATATATATATATATATATAATATAAATATATGTGTCAAATTTATCTATATATACATTATTGTATATTAGAGTTCACATCTATATTACATGTCTCATATTTTTTAATTAACTTTGTTTTGTATGATCTTTTAATGTTAACGTGTTGAAATTGTTTTCATGTTGGAAAAGTTGTTTACTCATTTTTTTCTTTAAAAGCCATTTGTTAATCGAACTTTACAAAATTTTTATTGTTAAAAATAAACCGTTAGGGAAGCTATACTTCTGTAATTTTTATTTTATCTTTCTCTTGTGCTTTCCTTAATGTGTTTATCCCTAACTGGTTATTCTTAATTCAAATTTCTTATATATAATATACGGCATAATCATTTTGATACACCAGTTCTCATTAGTTCACTGACGTTAAGCGGCATTTAGTCTGATCAGTACTAGATGGGTGCCCGTTTGGAAATACTAGGCACTAAGATCTTTGAAACTAATTTTACCCTTTACGACCAAGGCCGCTAACGTTCAGTATTTCCTCGTGTATCTGAAAACTATGCAACATACAAATACCTATACGTGATGTTGCCAAGCTAATCAAAAACCTTTTCCAGTAAAGCAACTGGCCTTATTTTTTTATATTACATGTATATAACCGTTTGTTTCTTTATAACCGGTTAGCGTTGCGATCGTCTAATCTAGAGTCCGTTTCGTGTAATTACATATCATAAAGGACCAACAGCTTATACATAAACACCTTAACAACATAAAAGGCATATAAAAATGACTTGGGTTTAAATCGGCGAATGGAGAAACATACATGGACCATCTTTCGTCTTGATTTGAGGGATCCTCGAAACAATTGCAAATGAAGGTTCGTACAACTAGAAACCTTGGTAGTATTTACAGCATCTTTATTTACCGAACGTTTCCTCCACATGCAACGCTCATCCTAGATTTTTAAATTCGATATTTTCCCGTACTAGAAGCCAGTATTCTTCACGGATTACTGCTAGCTTTTCTGACTACCAACTCTTAATTAACAGATACGTGATTTTCCAAGCTAATCCGTAAAATCCATCTTACTTTAAATAGCTGTTCTGCCAGACTTATTTTGAAATTAATGTTTGTGTTCTCACATTTTTTTTCATAATATTTCAGCATAAAAAAATTAATGGTAAATATTTGTTTCGCTATAATATCGATAATAATAATAATAATAATAATAATAATAATAATAATAATAATAATAATAATAATAATAATAATATCCAGTAGATGTCTCACTGTTGATGCTATTCTTTATCTATATAAGAGTTAGGTTCGTCCAATGATGGAGTACTGTTGCCACATTTGGGCAGGAGCTGCAAAAAAAACCCAAAAAAACTTGTAATGCCTTGATAGAGTTCAAAGTAGACATCGTGGCCTCGTAACCTCTATCTTCCCTGCAACCTCTATCTCACAAAAGAGATGTTACGAGTTTGTCTCTGCTTTATCGTGTGCTCGACTGAGCTTTAATATATGGTCCTCCTCTCGCCAAACTTTAACAAGAAACACTCATCAAGCTGAAAACACTACCAATAATTTCCCCCACCCTCTATTTGTGCCTAAACCTAAACGTAGATTCCATGAGAAAAACTACTTTCTTAGAACTGCTCGCCTGTGGAACTGTCTTCCGTTCTCTTGCTTTCCAGCTTTCTTTCTATAATCTGATTGTTTTCAAGTTCAACGTAAACAAGTTCTTGATTAGCCGTTAATTGATTTCTGTACACTCTTAATCCTTTATCCTCTAGTGGTCTCTTGGCATTGATACGTGGTGATGCCTATGTAAAAAACATAACATTATTTCTGACATTTTATTTTTAAAAATAATGATAACGACCATAATAATCGTCGATCAGCAGTTTTTTCGTCATAGCCCAGTTATCTCTCAATATTCTGAGGTCTTGTTACATACAACCAGGCGCCTAAATGTCGACATTCTTCAAAAACACAACATTTTAATCGACATAAATATGCTTTTAGTAAAATTAAATATGTTGAATAAAAAAAACAAGAAAATTTTGAATGCCGAAACGAATATAAATCACAGTAAAAGGTGTTTAAATAAAGAAAACAGGATAATATGTTCGATCTTCGATTAAAAGAATACGTAAGTTAACTCGCTGTTGTTGATATTTTCGTACGATTCATTTAGTACAGTATGAGGTCATGTGACTGCACGTTTATATGAAAAGACAGAAATGGGTTAACATGAGCCATGTTAAAAAGTAAACATAAAAAGAATAAACAGAGAAAAAACAAAAACGAAAATTTTTGTCAGAGAGAGGTTTTGTCTTTATTCATTTCGATGTTATTTGCAGATAAATAATGATAAAAGAGGATCGAGAATTGCGTGGAAGCCATCTTGAAGATCAATAAAGTTGTAACGTGTGTAGAGTTTAGTGGAAAAGTAAGTCACTTGCGTTAACTCATGATCTCCCCTTTGTCATTATATAACAGGAGGATGCGAAAGTTTTTGCCGATTTAACATTTCATGTTGAAACTTCAATTCTTATAAACTGTGTTTTATAAAGTTTTTATTCATAATAATATCGGCGTTTGCTCTCTGTTACGTTGCTATCTGATAACGAGCTGAGCAATGCCTCGGTTGTCATATTCTTCAGATTTGATATGAAATATATATCAAACTCCTATTCAATCTTCTTTCATGATGTCAACGTAAGGCCATCTAAATGATTTTGTAATATTAGAAAATAAGTAATAAGCCGAAGGAAAAAGGTCAGGCGACTGTTAAGTAAAAAACCTAAAAATAAATATGTTTCTTGTTGTGTTATTAGACAAAAAACATAAACACATATCTTGCGGTGGTGTTATACGATGAAAACATAAAATGAATGTCTTTCTAGTGTTTGTATATGACAAAAACATAAACTACATACCTTTCTAGTTGTGTTATACGACAAAAACATAAAATACATGCTGTTATTAGACAAAAGACATAAAACACATGCATTTCTTGTCGTGCTATTAGACAAAAACATAAAATATATGTCTTTCTAGTGGTGTTATAAAACAAAAAACATAAATATATTTCTTTCTAGTGGTGTAATACTACAAAAAACATAAAATATATATTTTCTATTGTGTTATTAGACCAAAAACATTAAATACATGCTTTTCTAGTAGTGTTATACGAAAAAACATAAAATATCTGCCTTTCTTGTTGAGTTATTATACAAAAATCAAAAAAAATAAATGCCTTGTATTACTAGACAAAAACATAAGTTACATGTTTTGCTAGTTGTGTTATACGACAAAAATCATAAACTACATGCCCTTCCGCTGGTAGTATACTACAAAATTATAAAATACACGTCTTTCTACTTGTGTTATTGCGACAAAAACACATAAAATGCATGTCTTTCTTGTTGTGTTATTAGAGAAAAAAACGCAAAATACATGTCTTTCTTGTCATGCTATTAGACAAAAACATAAAATACATGTCTTACTAGTGGTGTTATACGACAAAAACATAAAATACATGTCTTACTAGTGGTGTTGTACGACAAAAACATAAAATACATGTCTTTGTAGTGTTATTATTCGACAAAATATATAAAATACATGTATTTCTTGTGTTATACGACAAAAAATAAACTACATGTCTTTTTAGTGGTTTATACGAAAACACACAAAAATACATGCCTTTCTAGATGTTGTATTAGACAAAAACATAAAACACATGTCTTACTAGTGGTGTTATACGACAAAAACATAAAACACATGTCTTTGTGGTGTTGTTATTCGACAAAATATATAAAATACATGTATTTCTGGTGTTATACGACAAAAAATAAACTACATGTGTTTTTGGTGGTTTATACGAAAACACACAAAAAATGCATGTCTTTCTAGATTTTTTATTAGACAAAAACATAAACTACATGCTTTCCTTGTTGTGTTATACGACAAAAACAAAATAAAAGTGTTGTTATTAGGCAAAAAACATAAACTGCATGTCTTCCTTGTGGGGTTATTCGACGAAAACCATAAAATACATGTCTTTCTAGTTGTGTTATACGACAAGAAAATTGAAATACGTACTTTACTAGTTTTGTTATACGACCAAAAATATCAACTAAATGGCGTTCTTGTCGCGTTTTAAGACAAAAACATAAAATAAATGTATTTCTAGTAGTATTATAAGACAAACAACTTAAAATAAATGCCTTACGTTAGGTTTTATACGGCAAAATAAATAATATAAATGTCTTTCTAGTGGGGTTATTAGATAAAAACATAAAATAATGTCTTTCTAGGGGGGGTATACGACAAAAACAAAATGCGTGTCTTTCTAGTGCGTTTATTAGACAAAAATGTAAAATACATGTCTTTCTTGTGTTCTTAATTGACAAAAACATAAAATGCATGTGTTCCTGATGGTGTTATTAGACAAAAACATGATATACTTGTCTTTCTAGTTGTGTTATTGGACAAAAACATAATATATTTGTCTTTCTAGTTGTGTTATTGGACAAAAACATATATTTGTCTTTCCCGTGTTGTACGACAAAAAAAAATCAAACACAAGCTTTCTAGCTGTGTTAGATAAGTCATAAAATATAGTCTTTCTTGTTGTGTTATACGATAAAAAACAGAATAAATATCCTAGTTTTGTTATTAGCAAAAACATTAAGTAAATGTCTTTTAGTGGTGTCATATTACAAAAACATAAAATACATGTCTTTTTAGTTTTCTTATTTTACAAAAAACACAAAATACATGTCCATATATTTGTATAATTAGACAAGAAAACATTCGATACATGTCTTTCTAGTGTTCTTAATAGGCAAAAAATATGAAATGCATGCCCTTCTAGTGGTTTTATTAGAGAAAAACATAAACTACATATCTTGCTAGTGTTCTTATTCGACAAAAATACAATACATGTTTTTCTAGTGGTTTTATGAGACAAAAAAACAATACATACCTTTGTAGTGTTGTTATTAGACGGAAAATATAAAACACATGTCATTCTAGTCGTGTTATTAGACGAAGAATATAAAATGCATGTCCTTTTCGTAATGTTATACGACAGAAACCATAAAATACACGTCTTTCTTGTTTTGTTAGACGATAAAAACTTAAAATATATGTCTTACGTTTGGTGTTATACGACAAAAACATAAAATACACTTGTTTCTAGTGGTGTTGTATGACAAACACATAAATACATGTGTTTATAGTGGTGCTGTCTGACAAAAACATAAAATATATGCCTTCTTAATGGTTTTATTCGACAAAAACATAAAATGCATCTTTTTCTAGTAGTGTTATACGAAAAACATTAATTACATGTCTTTCTATTGGTGTTATACGACAAAAACATAAAACACACGTCTTTTTAGCTGTGTTATTGGAGAAACAACATAAAATACATGTCTTTCTAGTGTTCTTAATCGACAAAAAACATAAAATACGTGTTCCTGACGGTGTTATTCGACAAACACATAATATACTTGTCTTTCTCGTGGTGTTATTAGGCAAAAACATAAAATACAGGTCTTTCTAGTAGTATTGTACAGCAAACACATAAAATACATGACTTTCTAGTAGTGTTATATGACAGAAAACATTAAATTCATTACTTTGTAGTTGTGTTATACGACGATAACCATAAAATACAGGTTTTTCCAAGGTTCTTATTCGAAAAAATAAAAACGTTTTTATTATTGTGTTATACAACACAATACTACTTCTTCTATTGGTGTTGTTAGATAATAAACATAAAATACATGTTTTTTTCGTTGTGTTATATGACATATTCGCATAATATACATGTCTTTACAGTGTTATTATACAACATATCTAAATAATATGAAAGCATTTCCATTTATACAATACGTGTCATGTTGATCCTAAAGCTATGTAACAAAGTACAATCTTTTAAAACCATTAGCTACATTACTGACAATTAACTTTCTGATAACAACAGAATTGCAACGTTGGGGAAAATTGCATCGAACCAATGTTTTCTCTCATCAAAATTGAAGTTGAGAAACAATTTTTCCACATTTAGTTTCAATGTGTGTGGCTATTAAAATATGTGCTGAGGGCATTATAGGAAAATGGCGGTTGATAGAAAAGACAGAAGGAAATACAGATTGACAAAGTTTATGAATGTATTAAATTATTCTGTACTCAGATGAATAACATAAGAGATATACGACATTACCATTTTTGCTTTGCTTGTCAGCGAGCATGCTTCCAGTCAGGAGATATTATGGAAGGTTTTGAATGAAAGAAACCGTTATTATCGATGTGTACATGAAGCAGATAGGTAAATAAAATTCCTGGCAGCATTACCTTAGGAATATCTACAGGGTGTGTATATATATTTAGTATATGTTTAGTTCATGTTCACAGTGTTAAAGTAGCGAGTTTGGTCTTATAAGTGTTTAAATTTTATTATACGAACGACGTTTTCAAATCAATGCCTTCTATATTTGAAGTGAAATAGCTGAACAACTAACGAGGCCATTGAAATGACCGATATTTTGTGTTTCAACATGTATATTTCTACATAGTCACCATAATTCAAATGCATTTCTCGTAAACCAGATTGAAAAATTAAATGAACACACTATTAATAGTAATACACAAATGAAAAATATACAATGCATATAACGCTTAAAAACATGAATATGGAAAACAATAAAAAAATTGTGTAATAAAAGGATGATAAATAAAAACGCGCGGAGATGTTCGCGCGTGCGTGTATACGAGATCTAAATAATTAACAAAATCATCGATTATTTTAACCCTTAAAATGCTCCATTTCCTTTTAACAGTAAATTGTTCTAACACTTAAACATCTCATCATAAGAACGGCAAAAATAATGCATAAAAATAGACATACAACAATTATTAAGGTTTAATATTTTTATTAAAAAAATAATAATGAGGATCAAGACATGCCCTACATAATGAGGTATACGTGTGAAAGAAAGAAATTGACTTCTAATTTCTGCAATAATTCGCTCAGTTAATAGGCGCAACATACAAGTTTGAAAATAAACATACTCCTGAGGAAAGGATAGACGTCCAGAAATATTGCATCATCTATATGCAACCTGGTTACAAGTAAGATTATATTATATGCAAAATATTATATAAATATATAAATAAATAAATATACAAAGAAAATGTATATAAATACATACATACATATATATACATACATAATTTACATAGATACATGGATGTATTGAATAAATACAGGAAGATCCTGCATAGGGCGTTTAAATCACATTTAATATTCTTTTGTTTGTCTATCCGTTATATCGTTATTATTCAGTTTTCTATAGAGAATGCTTCAAGCAACCTACATTTTTCTTTTAATATATATATATATATATATATACATATATATATATAAAGTAATGAGTAAATGAAGCGAATAAAGCTATACAACTATTTATATATATATATATATTCATATATTCAATAATTATAACATTTTAACACATATGATTAAATAAACATATTCCCTCTATTAACGTTGCTTTTATTCTCTCCGATAGTTTCATCACAAAGTTTGTCCAAATATATGAAACTCACTCTTCCTCTATCTGTGGCACAATGGCTAGCCCATTTTGAGGGAGTTGTGCGCGTCTACATTAATAATCCTTGTGTTTAACTTGGCCGGCACTTATGTGAAGGCAAACACATACATATTTCAGTGTGGGCACATTTTTTAAAGGTTAACACACGAAGATTGACAGGTGTTTATGATTCCAGTGCATGGTAAAAGTTACACTGTGTTGACAGTATAATTTGAAAAACAAAACATTACGTAAAACGCACATTTCTCTCTCTTTCTCGTTCTGCCTCTCTCTTATATTCTCTATGTATCTTTTTTACTCCCTTTCTCCCTCTTTCAAGGAAGAAGAGAGAGTTAAAGCTTCCACATCATACGCGAAGAATATAGTGTTTTAGTGTGCACGCAATGGGTAGAATAAATATGCTTCCTACTTGCTAACTATTAAATAAATTATATATTTTTATAAAAATGCATTTGTTCGCTATTTTTGTACGAGTGCTCGATTTCAGCATGCTGTTTCTCTCATTAATGCGACGACAAAAAAAAAACTGCATATAACGATGCAATGAACACACAAAAAGCGACCCATGCCAGACAGTTATAGGCGACGACATATCGATCCGTTTTTGTTGATGCTTCCTACATTTGCCTATCGTGTGGATATCGTTGGATATCGTTTAGTCACCCGGGGTACTAGTTTCGCCTCCAAGACGTTCCTCAATCAAATAACTTTCCCCGGGCAAACGATGGTGTCATATATCACAGAGATTTTTAACTCCCTCAAACCGCATTGATATTTTATTTCGCTTATAGAATAGATTACCCTAGAACACTTTATATAGTAGATTTTTCAAAAATAATTTTTCCGACTAAATCGTTACAAACAAATTAACCAAAGAGTATGCCAAAAAAAACAAAAAAACAAACAAAAAAAACGGGATAAAACATTTAATGGCAAATAGAAACAGTTGAAAAATGCATTGTTCTTTCCGATTTCTCCCTTTGATAGTTGACATTCAATTGACAGATCCATTAGCTTAACACGCACTGGGGTTCTGACATAATTTAAATAAAGTAAGACATATTCGTCAAGAAATAATTATAAAATCGCCCTATTCAGTCAATTGCTTTTAGATGAATTTTTACTACGGTTTTTTTTTCGCTTTTTACTCTTTCAATTTGTTTCTGTTCTTTCAATATTCATGATCGGTTTTCATGTTAATTGGAAAACATGTCCTCGAGTAAGAACAAAGGTATATTTTCGCCTGACGATGTCATCTAAGACTGAAAAACTGGATTTATTGTAGCAATTTATGGTAATTTTGTTTATCTATATTAAAGTAAATAATGTATGTCTCTTTAATTTAACAGTATAAACAAGCTCATTGACATTCTATATTGCTTTAAGTTTTGTAGTGTAAAAGCTAGAATCGAAACTAAAATTACAGCTACTCAGTCATAGATGTTACTGTTAAAGACATCGTCAAATCCACAAGAATAGATTAAAAATGAACGACTTCCATGTGTAAATTAAAATATCGTATGCGAAAAAGTACTTTAAATCGACTAAATTCTGACAAGTTACAAATTTAAATTGGAATATCAAAACGGAACATACCCAAAGCACAATGAGTAAACATTGACTGCCGGTGTCAGTAACCGCTATATATATACATATATATATATATATATATATATATATATATATATATATATATATATACATATATATATATATATGTATATATATAGGGTTGAGTTTCACTATAGTAGCGGTGATTTTATTTTATTAAAATAAAATCCGCAGCAGATGAGATCGAAAGTCAAATTACAACGCAATATTACAATAAAAACACAAATTTTACTGGTTTGAAATTTATGATTGAAATATATTTCGGAGTCAAACTGCATCCTACATAATTCCGATAGACTTTGATTAAGTAATATATTTAAATAATGAATTTCACACAAGTAAAATATTTGTATATTTCGTAATGTTGCCCTGTAATTTGGCTTTCAAGCGCACCTGATGCGGATTATATATATATATATATGTATATATATATATATATATATATATATATGTGTGTGTGTGCGTGTGTGTGTGTGTGATTGTTGAGCTGGATAAAATCCGAGGATATGAAATAAAATGGAGGTTGAAGGACCTGGATACTCAACGTTTCGCCCGATTTATGCGGGCTTCTTCAAGAGGGATGGTCATTGACGAGAGAGTCGGAGGATTGCGGCTATATATAATGATGGGGGAGCGCAGCGTGTTTTCCTTATGTAAATTAAATCTCATATATACATGCATATACATTTTATGAGAGAAAAACTAAATTAGAGTAAACTAGTGTAGTGGATTACGTCTAAAAGATAAAATATCGTAGAGATTAAAAAAATTGTGTTTGGAAATATAGCGATGATAGATTAAATAAATAAAATGACATGAGATTACGAAAATAATCGTTTCTTAAATTAGAAATAATTGAATTGGGATAAAATAGCGCAGTAATTTAAAAGATGGTGTCTTAAAATAAGAATAGGAGGTGATAAAATTGAGTCTAAAAATAGATAATGATAAAATGCAGTAAATAAGTAAAATAAAAATAAAATTAAGTGAAATTACGATTTTTTTTTGTATCGCGTTTAACCGGTGCCTAAGTTGTTTTCTTTAATAATTATTTTCGACAGAAAGGGAGCAACGTGGAAAACACCTTTTCTTTGCTTAATTATATTGCTGGAATGGGAGATTATAGCTGACTCAATTAAACGTCGTGTGGATCTGTTATGTATGTGTTTGAGGAAAGTTGCTTTGTTAAAATCAAAATGGTGGTCGTTTTCCATGATGTGACAAAATATGGCGTTGAGGGTATTGTTGTTTTTTACATCTCTTTTGTGTTCATATATTCTTTTATTTAAATTACGTTGAGTTTCTCCTACGTATATTCTTCCACAATCAAGGCAGGGTATGAAATATATTCCGGCTTTAGTGTTAATGTTGGTATTAGTTGTAATTTTACGTGTTAGATCCCTAATTGTTAAAGAGTTTAGTTTTGTTATTTGAATGCCTGTCTTATTTAGGTTCTTATAGATTGTGTCGTTGTTTTTATTAGTTGGTAATGTTAATTGTCTGTTGTGTGTCTGGCTATTTAGGGAATGGTCTCGGTTTCGGTTATGGTAAATTTTTAGTGCTTTTCTTTTTATATTTGCCAAAAAATGTTGAGGGTATTGCAAACTCATGAATGTACGTTCGATATACTCAAATTCTTCCACGATGT
Organism: Euprymna scolopes; assembly: GCF_053919585.1. Lineage (NCBI taxonomy): Eukaryota > Metazoa > Mollusca > Cephalopoda > Sepiida > Sepiolidae > Euprymna > Euprymna scolopes. The sequence continues at coordinate 26,760,694 of NC_136511.1, read as the reverse complement.
ATTCTTCACTGCATATTCTCATGGCCCTTAGAAAAAATCCTATTAAAATACCTCTTTTTACTTTATCATCGTGATGAGAGTACAAGTGTATGCAATCATTTTTATTCGTGACTTTCCGATGGACTTTAAAACTTAGATGATCATTGTTATTTATGATATTGATGTCCAGAAAAGGTATGGAGTTGTTATTTTCTCTTTCATACGTATAGTTAATAGTGGGTTCAATCTTGTTTAATTTATCAGTGATATTCTCTATTTCGGAAGATATAGGGAGAAAAATTTGAATATCATCAATATATCTATAGTAGCAGGTGCCTTTGGGCAATTTATATTTCATGGGTCCGGTTTCTATGAATTCTAAAAATAGACATGCCAAAACCCCACTTAGAGGGTTACCCATGGGCAGTCCAAATTTTTGTTTGTAGCAGAGTCCATCGAATGTGAAATATGTCATGTCAATACATATACTTATTATTTTAATTATATTATCTATCGGCAAAGGTAATTTAATTTTTATTTTATTTAAGTGTTTTGAAAGAAGGTTGAGACATTTCTTAGTGGGGATATTGGTGTATAAAGATTCTATATCGAGACTATTCATGGTTTTATTTTTCATATCTATGTTTTTTATCTTATTAAGAAGGTCGCTAGAGGTTCATATATGGGAATTGCTAATTTTGCCCAATAATGGCGTTAGGAGTTTTGTGATCGCTCTTGCTATCTTATGGGTGGCACTGCCAATGCCAGAGATAATTGGGCGTATTGGATTATTATTTTTATGTGTTTTGGGTAAACCATATAAGGTCGGGACTTTAGGATGGTATTCTATATAGGTAGTCCATATTTTATCATTATGTATAAATTTCTTGTAAGATTTGTTAAATTTGTCAATTTCTTTATGTATTATTTCGGTGGTAGTTTTTTCATATGTGTGTTTATCTTGTAATAGTTGAAATATTTTATTTTTGTACTCAGTTGTTTCCATTATTACAATCTCCCACCTTTGTCAGCATGTGAGACGATAATATTATGGTCGTTAGCTATGTGTGATAATGCATATTTATATATATATATATATATATATATATATAATTTTTTTTATCTTAGTGGATTATCGAATATTATAGAAAGGTTTTACCCATAGCATCGATTATGTAACTGAAAAATTCAATTTCACTTTGTCATCGATTTTTCACGATAACTCAGTAAACAATATGTTGCGTTTTTTTAATCGGTTTCATCCTGGAATCTTGCATTTGATGGAAATATAGATATATCATTGTAAGATATATTATTGTACTTCGTATATTTTAGAAGATATATTATTGCGCTTTGTGTTTGTTTTTGTTTTTTTAATTTTTTGTCTACATTTTTCTCCCAAAGAATGATATTTACTTTATTAGTAAGGTGCTAACATTTCGGATCGTGTCAAAGATGTGACTGAGCAGAGTTTAGCATCGAGATTCCGGTTCTCTTTCCTTTTTAACTTCTGCTTGTTACGGGATCAGAATATAAGAAGGGAATTGCAAAGCTAAAAAAAATCGAGAATAGGAATATTATATTAGAATTATTTTCTGGCATTGAGGGCCTCGACACTGAAAAGATTTAATTTTCTGGTTGTCGTGTTAGTTTGTGTATTTACGTCGATTAAATTACATGCAGCATAGGAGATATGCAATGATTGGGCATATATATATATATATATATATATATATATATATATATATATGATACTTATGTCCCGTATAGTATATATATATATATATACATATATATATATATATATATATATATATATATACATATATATATAGAGAGAGAGAGATGTATATATATATATATATATATATATATATATATATATATATATATATATATATATATATATATATATGTAACTCTTGGGTCGTTCGTAATTAATAGTCTAAAAAACTAAATAAATGATTGCTTCGACTTTTTGCTATAGTATGTTTACTGTACCCATGCGTGTTTTTGTATATTTCTTTTAAATTATAACATCCAACTTAATTTTTCTATAATAAATAGGTGGTTTTCTTCGTACCAATAGGCCATTTTTTTATTTATGGACAATTATTTATCACCGCTTGCCGTTACCTGACTAGTGTTTCCAATTTAGCGGTTTTTTCGCTAGATCTGGAGATTTCGTTTGCAATCTAGCGGGGAATTCTAGAAAATCTGGAGATATTTCGCACATACACCCGTAATTTTAGATTAAAAAATAAAGAAAATCGCTTGAAAATACTTTTAAACATAGAATAACCTAATTCATGTAAGTGAAAAAAGTAGCATTTATTGCCTTTGGTAACAATTTTTTATTGATTATTTGTTTTGTTTTTCACCTTTTTTCTGCTTACAATTCGAAAATCTAGTTATAAAATCGATTTTACCAAGTACATATTTGGGGGGGGCATTCCAACCTCCGTAGTTTAGTTTAAAATACGATCTAAGCAACCCCCTTAGTACAAAAAATCTATAAAGCAAGAAACAACCGCAAAGAAAACTTTTACCAAACACGTTAGAATTCAATTATCTATCAACCTAAATACTTTTAACATGCTAAGACAATTTTTTTTTCTAATTTCCAAATATGTTGTTCAAAGTGAATTTTACACACGGATTAAAAAAAAACAAGTGCCCGCTTATCGCTTAAGTAGTAAAGAGGCTAAATTTCTCAAAAGTTGTAAACAAATGACTAGATTTATCAGAATTTTTGTATGAATTGTTGATACCTCTAACACGAAACTGCGAATAAAATATTTAAAAAAATCGTAATTTCTCCTTTAAAAGTGGGTTGCTTATTTTCTTTATGGATTATACTTCCAAAATAAACTATTAAAGTTGTATAAAACGTAATAGAATTATTTTTATTTTATTTTTTGAAAAACAGTCATGAAATTAATTGAATTTTGAATTTCTGGCCGAAAATCAATCACATAGATTTTCCCAAATCTCATTACCCTTTATATCAAATTTCGAATCTGTAGACTGAAAACTGACAGAGTTATTGCGTAGGGAAATGTACACACACAGATACACAGTTACATAGATACAGGGATACACACACGTACACACACAGACACTTTCACTTCTATAGATATACTAGCAATGGGTGCCAGTGGTTGCCCGGTGTTTGGAGATGTATGCTGAGCAAAAGAAAAAGTACATTTTTTTTTTAATTTGACCCCTTATATGACCACTTAACATTTATTGTTGTGGAGTCAAATCAAAGTATTTACTTAGATAGTGTTTAGATGCGAAATTGTTGGAGGAGTTTGCTAAGGTTCTGAAAAGTAAAAATAATTGATATATGACCCTTAATCGCGAAATTTCTGGCCGAAAACCGATGCCAAAGATTTTCCCAAATCTCAGTACCCTATATATCAAATTTAGAGCCTGTAGACTAAAATTTGACAGAGTTATTGCGTAGGGGCATGTACATCGATACACGCACACACAGACACATACACGCAGAGACAGCCATTTCTTTCACTTTTATGGATATATAAATAGATAGATATACTAGCATGGGTTGCCCGGGTGTTTGGAGGTGTATGCTGAGCAAAAACAAAACAGTCAATGTTTTTTTAACTTGGACCCTATGGTGGGCAATTAAACTTTATTGTTTAGGGCTCAAATCAACTTATTAAGTTAGATACAAGTCGAAGGAACCTATATCTAAAATTTCAAGTGTTAAGACCCCAAATTGTCGGAGGAGTTTGATAGAGTTTTGCAAAGGCCAAATCGTTGACCTTGACCCCTTAATCGCAAAATTTCTGGCCGAAAACCGATCATATCGATTTTTCCAAATCTCAGTACCCTGTATATCAAATTCCGAGTCTGTAGACTAAAAGTTGACAGAGTCATTTCCTAGGGAAATGTACGCACTTAGACACACATATACACAGATACACAGACAGATATTCATGTTCACTTATATATATATAGAAATTGTTTTGTAATGTATTTTCATCGTGAGAGATATGCCGTTGATAATTCATAAGATATAAAGGATGTGATGATTGGAATGTTATCTTGCCTCCGTCAGTTCATTTTAAAATACGAAGACACTCGTCTCGTCGCCATTTAATCTACAGAATATCGTAAAGCAAACTATTAAAAAAAAATCCACAATGATGCTTTGGTCTGATTTCTCTTAAATGATGGCGTCTGTTCACAGACCAAAGTGTGTTGTATAGAGATGGGAGACAAAGATAGATATTTCAAATGGCCTGCAATAGCTTTTGCGATCGAAACATCTCACTATGCTTTCGGCAGTTCATCATGGAATTTAAGGCTTCATGATTAGTCAATACGGATAGAAGTCTGCAAAATTGCTCAAGGTCAAGCACGAATTAACCGGCCAGAGAGAGAGAGAGAGAGAGAGAGAGAGAGAGAGAGAGATAGAGAGACGTTAAACGTGTTCATTGACGTAAATGGACGGTATCTAATGTCTCGGTCTGGAGAATGTGCAAGATACCTGCATAACTAGCCTATTTATCTAACGGTATTTTGCAGTAATTTAAAAGGCTAACGTAATGTGACACTACTTTACTTATATATATATATATATATATATATATATATATATATATATATATATATATATATAAATATATATATATATATATCCATATATACTAATGAGCATTCTGTGTGTGTAAAAGTAAATTATCAACTTATATATTAAACAAATATTGAATCTACAGATTAAAATTTGATACGTAGGTATTCAGACAGGTGTAAACATTTTCACTGGATGTTTGTCTGTTAGACAACTGTGTCACGACTTCTCCTGCGCGAGTCGTGCACATGACAACATCGTTATGGTAAGAATTTGAAAGCACATTTTTTTTTAAGATTGTGTCAAGCCGGGCCAATGATTATTGAATTTGTCCAACCGTTTTTAGGTGTTTGGTTTCGATCTGAATTCGAATATATTTATACTTACAGGTAGTAAATTGTTTAGACAAAAGAATTTCACTCATATCCATATGTGCCAATCTCTATGAGAATGAAATATAGTATGGATGCGTAATTTACAACCAGGCAACGCTGGGTAATGCTGGGCAACGCTGGGGAACAATAGGCAAGGCCGGGTAACACTGAGCAAGGTCAGGCGACCTGGTATTTTGTATATATATATATATATATATATATATATATATATATATATATATATATATATACTAGCAGAAGTACCCGTCGTTGACTGAGTTAAAAAACAGGCTACAGAAAATGGACTGTGATTGATGAAAGTATGACAGGTTATGAAAAGGAGGGAGTTGTAAAGAGATAGGTTTGGATACTCCAAAAGTTTACCCTAAGCAAAATATAATGAACGTAAAGATAAGTTTGACGAAAATATATATTTTTTATATCAACTTTGTTTCCATTCGTAGCCAAGAGTGACTAACAGAATGATGTTTCCTCACAAAGAGAAAATGTTATATATTTATATATATATATATATATATATATATATATATATATGTATATATATATATATATATATATATATATATATATATATATATGCAAGAAGAAATGTTACTATAGTCCAAAAAAGTTACTTTTATGGTAGAAAAAATCCATTGGTTTGTATTTTTAAGTAGTTTGTAATTTTTTGTTTTTATTCACTAACCGGTTTAAAAAAATAAAAATGGCAGCGACTTTGAAATGGAGAGCCCCGTTTTCAATTTGACCGAGAGACCCCTGAACATTCTGTGGCTACAATTTAAGAGAGTTCCGTCAACGTAAGGTATATTTATAAACATATGTTAATGTTTTCCGTTATTTTGTGTTTGAGGAATATTCGATTATGACATGTGTAGTTTATATAAAGATTAATTTAAGTAGTTATCGCCTCAAATTTCATTTTCATTGGAGTTCGCTGAAATTATTTCAAGTAAAGAGCATTAAAAACTATTTCAAAACAAAAAAAAACATGAACTGTAATTTTATTGACTATGGTGACATATATTTCTGGTATATTTATTTTCTCGGGTAGTCGTTTGGTATTTTTTTTTTTTTTTTCAAAACACTCTCACTAAATAATATCGACGAAATATCGAAAAAGAAAGAAACAGAAACAGTTTTGAAAAATAATTAAGCTTTAATTAATTTAGTAAAATTATCTGTAACAGCAAAATGGGATATTAAAAAAGTAAACACGTAATTACTTAAGTTTTTTAAAGCGAAAGATCGATATACATATGAATAAGAAGAAAATAGCTCCCTTTTCAAGCAGAACAGCTTCGTTTCAGTTTTACAATATTGAACGGTGTAGTATTGCGCCGTCGGATTCATGGTTGTACTATTGTACTGTAAATAACACGCGTAATCAGTTCTAGTACGCTGACAAACAAAATCTTACACATATATATAAATAAAAATAAACAAGGTTATGTAAATGTTTTTTAAAAAGACACATAATCACGTGAGCAGGGCTTTTTCCTTTTTTGACACGATAACAAGTAACGTTCTTATTTTTGTTATTGTTCTATTTATCTATTTTCAAAAGAGTGCAACGTGCAAGTCGAGAAGGAAAAATCAGAGTTATGCAAAATTTGTGTCGAGCAGTGTCTTAAGTTCCGACATTTATTTTGGCTTTCACTTTAATAAGAAAGTGAATTTATGAGGTGAGTTTATTCGACACAATATGATTTTACTCAAAAAATAAATAAAAGCTAAAGTGAATTAAGATTAAAGTTAAAGGGTTATTGTGGGCCCTCACCCCTTTTACAAAACCTTGTTAAACTTTATGGCATATTTACATTCAATGGAGGTCAGACGGGAACGGCCACCCAATAATTGTATTATACCATATTTCTTCAAACTGAAACATAATTATCAAACTTACGCAAATAGATATGAAAAGTCTTTGTAAAAGTTTCTGCCATATTTCCATGGATCACAGGCGCGAACGCGGACCCCACAATTTTATTATACCATCCCTATTTAACTTGAAACATACTGATCAAAGTATTTTTTATGTACATCTATATCAAAAACCCTTGTAAACGTTTATTTTTTCATTTTTTATTTTCATACATTGTTGACCAGGCGCGAACGCATACCCCACAATTTCCCTGAATCACCGTTCTGTCAGATAAAACATACCCATTTCTGATTCTCGATACAACTTCTATCATTATATGTAATCAGATTTTTATAAATAGTCAACCACATAGGAGCCTATTCATGACCAGGCGCACATACACACATACGTTCAGCTTTATATATATATATATATATATATATATATATATATATATATATATAGTGAGTTTAGAGATTTTAATTAATTGATTTGAAAAAATTTATATATATCATTTAGAAATTGTATTATATGTAAAACAATTAATACATTTTAATAGTTATATTTCCTTTACCATTGAGTTTTCAGTGTATATTCATTTTCCAGATAGAAAATCTCAACAAATAAACGTTTTGCACCTACTTTTCTAAAAGTAATAAACGTAGTAAATTATAATTGAAAGTTTATATGCCATAGAATAAGGGAAACTACATATTGGTCCAGAGTAAAAGAGTCTTGAACTTCAGATCAGAATTGTGTAGTAAATCCTGAACTGAGAGTTTTCTGTAGCAGGAAGGTAAAACTATCCAATGCGTATTGTAATTGTTCCAAGGCACAAGGTAACAATCCAATGTTGACTTGATTCCTTGTTTTCTTGTTTGGTTGGTTCAGAAATCCGACAAATATCTAACTATATCAATCCGGTGAATATGTTGTTTTTTTATTAAACATATATTTTTTTTATTGTTTTGTTAATGTGTTTTATATATAAGTTTCGTAATGCAATCAAAGTGTAAAATCAATTTGTGAATAAAACCACGGTTATCCTAAGACAAACAAAACAAAATAAAATAAAATAACTTATTTGCTCTATCTGGAATATTGGGCAATTTTCATTTAACTAGGATAGTCTTATATAAAATATTACATCCAATAATATTTTGTGAGACTGATAATCACTCAATTTACATACCAGTAGATTTATTCATTTTATTATTCTGAAGTGTATATATATATATATATATATATATATATATATATATATATATATATATATATATATATATTTCTTTTCAAGGGAAATAAGTTAAAAAAAAAACGATAAAAGTGCTCGATATTTTAATAGAGCGGTATATATTTTTTAAATTTTTTTCCAATGGAAACAGTAATGTAAATTGATTATGGGCTCAATAAAAAATTATATATATATATATATATATATATATATATATATATATATATATATAGTCATTTACGTACAGTAATATTTCGATGTTTCACAGATAATCACTACGGATACACAGGCAACTACATCAAGCTATGGACGAAACACGACCGCACAAACGACAGTCAAGGCTTCTCACCATTGCGCTATATTGATGCTGATGTGTGGGAAATGAATTAACGATGTTTTTACATCGTCCAAATTCCTCCGCTCGATTTGTTGATACAACGAAACGAGCGCTAATAGCATTTTCCCGTATATCACTTTCCAATATGCTCAAACCAAGATCGGGAATATTATAGTTATCCACATACAGTACTGTTTCGTTGTTTCACAGCTCATCAACTGCCTTATAAGCAACGATCGAAACCTGACCGCCTAATGACAGCCAAATCTTCTCACCATTGCGCTATATATATATATATATATATATATATATATATATATATATATATATATATATATTTAGTAATGTGATTCATAATTTAATATTTAAAAATCAAATTATAATTAAATTAAAAATCCGTTTCATTCGACAAGGTGAAAACCTAGAGGCAAACATCTATATTGTAGAATAATCAAAAGAACTGTGTTAGTCAATAACACACAACAACAACAACAACAACAATAATAATAATAGCAGCAACACTTACCAAGGGTCCAGCTTATGCACAAGACAGACATCAGATTGAGCTGGACTGAGGGCTTGTATTTATGTACAAGTATATCCAATCAGGTGATTCAGCCAATCACAATCCAAGGAATAGAATGGCCGATGTGTGCACAATGGAATCTCCCATTGTGCCATAAATAGTTCTCCTCTTTCATGAGAAGTAACTTTAGTCTTTGTCAAGTTATCCACAACTTGAACGCTGACCGAAAGTCCACTACACAATCCAACATGGCGCTACGAACAGGATTCGAGACAGAAGATTGGGAAGACTATTTCCTCAAAGCAGGCATTGCTGCCGATTCCGCCAAGAGCTACGCTTCAACTTTTGTGAAGGAAAACCTGAGGAAAGTAAACCTTCAAGTAATGGATCGAGCCATGCTAAGAGAATTGGGAATCACAACAATGGGAGAAGCTCTGTCTATCCTTCGACAAGCCAAGGAGCCCGCTACCCAGACCACCTATGCTAAGGCACCAGCTGCCAGGCCTGCCACACTTCATCTCGAAATGACCCCTCAACAATTGAGAAAATTTCGGATTGACTGGGAAGTATTTACCAGAATAAAGGACATGCAAACTTCTCAGGCCAATACCCAGTTATACAGTTGCGCTGATGAATCCGTTCAAAACGCAATCATAAATACGTACCCTCAGTTCTTCACCACCAACCCAGACAAGCTGCTAGAGATGACAGAAGCATTGGTAACTCAAAAATCAAATCCCATGGTCCATCGGATGACATTTGCAGCTATATCACAGCATGAAGATGAACCCATCCAACAATACCTTGTTCGTCTTAGGTCCACGGCCATAGACTGTTATTTCTCATGCCTCAACTGCGATCACGACCTGTCCGACATTTACATCAAGGACCAATTTATCAAAGGGATATCGAATGATACGCTTCAGACCGATCTACTGGCAAAAGCCGGGTTGCTAAAAACTCTCAACCAAAATATTTGTCATGCTGAGGCATTTGAGTTTGCACTACGGGACCAAACCGCAATGACTGATACCTCAGACATAGCTACAGTCCGGATGTCAATGTATCGCAAAAAAAAAACACAGTGCTGTACGGACTAGCAGAGGCAATATTCGCACTAGCTCTACTGCTACTCACAACGATAACATTGCTGATAAAGAACCCCGTCAAACCTGCAAAGGTTGCGGTAGTCACCAACACGCTACTCCAAGGACAAGTGCCCGCCATTTAACATGTCCGGCATGGAATCAAATGTGCAACACTTGTGGGAAACTTAACCATTTCTCAGCAGTGTGCCGGACAAAGAAATATCGCCTGGCAGTGATAAAGAGTTTTGAAGACCAAGAAACTCCCATGAATACACTCATGGCCCATATCACATTCGATCAAATGAGGGGCACCATTATGACTACAGAAGGTGATCTGTTAACTGAAATAAATGCATAAGTAATCCCATTCTCACCAAAACCAGATCCCAGACGAGCTGTCAATATCCCTAGGAGTTGTAGTACAACGCTAAAGGTTTTTCCCGACAGTGGTGCCGCCATTTGTCTTGGGGGACCAAAGCATTTAATCTAAATGGGTCTCACAGAGATTAGTCTTATCCAATCAAGAAAGATCATACGAACAGTTGGAGGTTTCACACTCATGTGTCAGGGTTGGCTACCAGTTGAGTTTGTGGTCAGAGGGAAAACAACTAAACAAGCCCCCTACATATGCAAAGGCATAGAACGGCTTTATCTCAGCAGAGCAGCCTGCATCGATGTGGGAATATTGCACAAACATTTTCCAAACCCTTTAGCAGACGTACATGAAGAGGTAGACACAGAGTCTAAAAAGTGTGTAGATCAATTGCCAAATCACCCCAAAAACCTCCCTTTTTCCGCAACAGAAGATAACATAGGCAAACTTAAGAGCTGGCTCCTAGAAAAGTTTGCCAAAACGACATTCAACAAAGATGGGATATTTCCAGCCATGTCCGGCCCAGCTGCCCACATTCACCTCCAAGAGGGAGCAATCACTAAAGCCAGGCATAACCCAATTCCTGTACCCTTCCACTTCAAGGAACCAGTAAGACAAGCCCTTTGGAAGGATGTAGAAAAAGGTATCATAGCTCCAGTACCCGTGGGGATGCCTACTGCTTGGTGCTGTACTATGGTAATAACTGCCAAAAAGAATGGTAATCCAAGGAGAACAATAGATTACCAACACCTTAACTCTCAATGCAAGCGAGAACCCCACCATACTGGGTCTCCATTCCAGTTGACACTGCAAGTGCCACCTAGAACAAAGAAAACAGTCCTAGACGTTGTTGATGAATACCACTCGATTCTCTTAGACAAAGAATCTCAACCATTAACCACCTTCATAACTGAGTGGGGAAGATACATGTATCTTAGGATGCCTCAAGGATATGTCGCATCTGGGGATGCTTACACTCGCAGATACGATGAGATAATAAAAGATATCCCACGCAAGGTGAAGATAGTAGACGATACCCTGCCATATGACTCTAGCATTGAGGGAGCCTTTTATCATACCTTCGATTTTCTGCTCCAATGTGCTAAGAATGGAATTGTGCTCAACACCGACAAATTCCCATTCTGTCAGGATGTCGTACAATTTGGAGGCCTCCAGAAAACTTCTTCAGGAGTGACCCCTTCTGAGTCCATGATACAAGCGATACAGGATTTTCCAGTCCCAAGGACAATTACTGATGCCAGATCATGGTTTGGGCTTGTCAATCAAGTAGCCTGGGCATATTCACTGGGTCCAGTTATGGTGCCTTTTCGGGACCTCGTCAAACAAAACTCCAAATTTGCTTGGAATCAAAACCTTGAAGACGCATTCAAAGATTCCAAGCGAGTTATAATTCCCCTAGTCCAGAAGGGGGTAGCAACATTTGACAAAGACAGAGCAACTTGCCTTGCTCCAGATTGGGGCAAAGAAGGAATGGACTTCCTACTCCTACAAAAACATTGTCAATGTACCATGGAAAAAGCCCCAATCTGCTGTTCCGAAGGTTGGCATCTGATATATGCAGGCAGCAGATTTTGCACGGATGCTGAGCGCAGATACGCACCAATAGAGGGTAAGGCAGCAGCAATAGCATGGGCATTGGAGAAATGCCGTATGTTCGTCATGGGTTCTCCAAACATCATAGTGGTCACAGACCATGAACCTCTGAAGGGGATATTTGGCGATCGTGATCTGAGCAAGATCCAAAACCCCCGGCTCTTTAAACTAAAGGAAAAGACCCTGAGATACAGATTTACCATACAGAATTGCCCCGGGAAGTGGCACAGAGGCCCTGATGCAGTTTCCCGCCACCCAGTGGCGATGGTGCAAACCCTCCTCGATGTATTTCCAACAAAACCCTCTCAAATGGATATACTGGAGTCGAACAACATAAGCAACATAACAGAGTCAACAGCCTTAATAGCAACATTTGCAGACAGCAGTAATATAGCCATGCTATCCCCAGACCTAATTCGTTCAGCAGGTCGTGGCGATCAACAATATAACAAATTAATAGACACAATACAGCAAGGCTTCCCAAAAACACGTAATCTCACTGGGCCCGAAATCCGTGAGTATTGGGAGGTGAGGCACCGCCTTAGCACTGACAATGGTCTAGTATTGTTGGATCGGAGGATCGTCATCCCCAAAACACAACGAAAAAAGGTCCTACACTGCCTGCATTCTGCACACCAAGGAGTAGTCGGCATGAAATCACGTGCCAACGAATCGGTGTACTGGCCAGGGATGGATGCATCAATCCGCAGTATTAGGGCGAATTGCATGGTATGCTCAACCATCGCACCTAGTCAACCAAAGGAGCCTATCATTCTAACACGATCCCCAGAGTGGCCATTCCAACAAATCGTCATGGATATTTTTTATATTGGAGATCACACATACCTTGCCTGCGCAGATAGGCTAACTGGTTTGCTAATTTTATACCGCTTAGAATCAGGTCACACTACTACAACCAAATTGATGTCCATATGCCGACAACTGTTCCAAACATATGGTGCCCCAGAAGAACTCAGCACCGATGGCGGCCCACCTTTCACTTCCGGCACGTTCCAAGAATTTCTGAAAACATGGTGTGTTAGGTACATATTATCTTCTGTTACGTATCCCCAATCTAATGGCAGGGCAGAGCTCGCAGTAAAAACTGCAAAGAGGATTGTGAAAGAAAACACAGGCCCCCACGGTTCCTTGGACAATGACAGTGTTGCCCGGGCCATCTTGCAGTATCGCAATACCCCAATCCAAAGCATTGGCCTATCATCGGCTCAAGTATTACTTCACCGTCGACTACGTGACTCCATCCCAATCCCATCACAGCCAATCCTCTACAAGCCTCATCCTGAATGGGTGTCAGCGGCACAACATCGCGAGGAAATGCTCCACCACCGCAATGCAAAAATAGTAGAAAGATACAATAAATATACCCACAACCTTCCACCATTACAAGCTGGTGACACTGTAGCCATCCAAAATCCAGTCAATCGCAGATGGAACACAACGGGCAAAATCATCAGTTCCCTACAAGATCTATAATACCGAATCAGGGTTAACGGATCCGGAAGGATCACACTTAGGAACCGCAGTTTCCTCAGAAAATGCGAACTTAAGCCTGCACCAACCCCAATACCAAGTGCAGCACTAGGACCAACAATTCCCCTAAGCGATACTACATTCTTGCATCTCCCACTATCCCCTGTAATAGCACATACACAGCAACCAAACCCCAACAACAAACCACACATACAGTGATGATCATATTTATTGGCACGGTAAAATAAAAGTTAAATTTTGTCTAATAAATTCTAAAAAAGGGATTAAATTAAAGAAAATAACAAAGTATATTATGTATTTTTAACTGGCCTTTCCGATGCAGCAATCGGATTTTAGAAGAAAAAATAAATAACAAAGGAACAACAAACATAATTGCAAAAAACCCTTGTTCAAAATTATTGGCACGGCTTTGTTTTTCTTTATGTATCAGTATAATATCAATCAATTTCCGGTTTACGTGCTTTCTGAACTTTTTTATAGCCATATTATGCTTGTTTAACGCTAATTCAGTGAATAATTTTTTTCAGGTAATTTTTAGATAGCGATTTATTTAAACTATTATAAGTGACTAAATTATAATTTTCAATCGCCATGGTTAAAACTAAGGAACACAGCGAAGACGTCAGGAAGCTTGTTGTAGCATGCCATACCAATGGGGAGGGCTATTATAAGATTTCATAGAAGCTAAACCTTCCCAAATCCACTGTTAGAGCCATAATAAACAAGTTCAAATCGCAAGGCCACGTTATGAGTTTAGAGGGTAGAGGGAGAAAAAGGATTCTTTCCCCAAGAGATGAACGGAAAATTGTTCGACAAGTAAAAAAAAAAACAAGGATCTCTGTTGGGGAGATTGTTGATGAACAGAGCACCTCTGGAGTGAATGTATCTCGACATAGTTGGTAGAGTTTTGAAGAGAGCTGGTTTAAAAGCATGTCGTCCGAGAAAGACTTCCTTATTGAAGCCTATGCACCTGAAAGCAAGGCTAGCCTTTGCAAAACGTCATATTGATAAAGATGTTGCATTCTGGAAACGTGTTCTATGGACTGACGAAACGAAAATAGAGTTATTTGGCCATAATAAAGTGTCTTATATTTACAGAAAATCTGGCGAAGCTTTCCTGCCTAAGAACACCATACCCACAGTGAAGCACGGTTGAGGCAGTTTGATGTTTTGGGGATCATTTGCTGCCTCTGGACCAGGGCGACTTGTTAAGGTCACAGGTAGCATAAAAAAGGAAGATTATGTTAAAATATTGGATGAAAACCTGAAAGACTCTGCTAAAAAGCTCTCACTTGGTCGTCGTTGGTGGTTCATGCAAGATAATGACCCAAAGCATTCGGCTAAACTGACTAAGAAATGGATTGAGGACAATCATATTAATGTTTTGGAGTGGCCATCACAAAGCCCAGACCTGAATCCAATTGAAAATTTATGGAGAACATTAAAATTGAGGGTAATGCAAAGGAAGCCTAAGAATCTTATTCAATTGGAGGATTATTGTCAGGAAGAGTGGGCTAAAATTACTACTGAAGAGTGCAACAACTTGGTTGTAAACTATGAAAAGCGACTGAGGAAGGTAATCAAGGTCAAAGACTATACAATTGATTATTAAATAAATCGTGCCAATAATTTTGAACAAGGGTTTTTTGCAATTATGTTTGTTGTTCCTTTGTTATTTATTTTTTCTAAACTCCGATTGCTGCATCGGAAAGGCCAGTTAAAAATACATAATATACTTTGTTATTTTCTTTAATTTACTCCCTTTTGTAGAATTTATTAGACAAAACTTTTATTTTACCGTGCCAATAAATATGATAATCACTGTATATCCCCACGCTTTCGATCAAGGATTCCCCGAGCTCTTTCTAGGTTACTACCACACAACAAACTAGGCCTAAAAGAGAGATACCCCTCTCACACAACCCAGCCTACTCGTGGGGGGGAGGAGGGGAGATGTAGAATAATCAAAAGAACTGTGTTAGTCAATAACACACAATAACAACAACAATAATAATAATAGCAGCAACACTTACCAAGGGTCCAGCTTATGCACAAGACATACATCAGATTGAGCTGGACTGAGGGCTTGTATTTATGTACAAGCATATCCAATCAGGTGATTCAGCCAATCACAATCCAAGGAATAGAATGGCCGATGGGTGCACAATGGAATCTCCCATTGTGCCATAAATAGTTCTCCTCTTTCATGAGAAGTAACATTAGTCTTTGTCAAGTTATCCACAACTTGAACGCTGACCGAAAGTCCACTACACAATCCAGTACTTTAACCATAATTCGTGATTTCAAAAGGCGAAAAATTAAAAGTTACATCTGCCTTACTTTTAATGCTAGGTGTATTTATGGTGTCTTTTAAATTTATTAAAAACTCTTCACAATTTGCTGACGAGGAAACCTTGTTTATTAAAAAAAATATATGTAATAATTATTGCCCGCAACTTGATGCTTGATGTCTACCACAATAAAAACACTGTTTTCCGAAACGATCGTACAAATAATTGATTTTGTTGTTGTTCCTTCTTATGAAACAGATTTTTAATTTAATTATAATTTGATTTTTAAATATTTTATCATGAATCACATTACTAATATTAAATTAGCTCTAGGATATTTACCTATCGAGCTTATTATATATCTAAATTACAAGGAACACTGCTTCTTTCCTGTATTTTAATTAAACTAGTAATTTCACTATTACATTAAAATACAATCAGCTCTTTAGACTATTGTTCTAATCTTTTGTTTGGGGGTGTATGTTGAGGAAAGAAAACAATTGTTTTAAAAAGTGGTAGTAGGAAGGCAGGCTTGAACCCGTGCCGTGAAGGAGGAAAAGAACGGGGAAAAACCTGATATCGTCGCTGTTACGACCACCCTCACACCGGGAGGGACGTATGTTTTAATTAAGGCTAGACAATCGAGAAGAGGAGATGACTTTCGAAAAAATGCTGCCCCTATATGTAAAAAAGTGCCTAGTTGAGGGTGAAGAATTAATGTTTTTCGCCAATTTTTCACTAGTTGTCTGAATGGTCAAGCTTTAAACGGTACTGATCTTCTGAAAATCTATCGCCTCTGTTGAAAGTTTTTGGCAGACATCAAAATTTACATTCATTCTTCTATATATTGATAGTTCAAATTTTCGATACAAAGCGATTAAAAAGCTTTCCCTGTCTCTGAATACTCTCTATGTAAAATTTCAAATATTTTGACCAGAAATTGTCTGAATAATTTGGTAGACACCACTGAGGCCAATTTTTTTTACAATTTGGACCCATATTATGACCGCGTCACATTTATTGTTTTGGGCTCCAATCAAGTTATTAAGTAAGATCCATGTCCAAGGAACCTATATAAAAAATTTCAAGTGTTTAAACCCAAAATTGGCGCAGGACTTTGGTAGGGTCTCAAAGGGCAAATCGTTGAACTTTAACCCCTTATCACCCCAGTTTCTGGTTATAAACGGATTACAAAGACCTTCCCAAATCTCAGTTCCCTGTATATAAAATTTCGAGTCTGAAGACTAAAACTTTACAGAGTGATTGCTCAGGGGAATGTACACAGAAATAAGACACACGGACGGACTGACAGACACGTTCACTTTTATAGACCGATGGATTGTGTAGGGAAATGTACACGGACAGACCACACACAGACAGATAGACAGACAGACACTCTCACTTATATATATATATATATATATATATATATGATCATTATAATTTTAGCCTATTTAAGAATTTCATTTTATTGTTGGACAATCTAAGTTTAAATTAAAGCCGACCAATTAAGAAACCATGTGCAGATAATATGGTTATAGTCATATAATCGCTCTAGCAGTCTGGACATTTATATAAATATTAATTTCACTTGTATTTCTCGCGAGTAACGTTGACCGTGTTGTTTGTTACTGTATAATAAACTCACAAATAGCTCCGGGGCCGGGTTAATCCTTGCAATGACAAGTTCCGTAAAAATAAAACACTTGTATCGACAATAAAAATAATTACAGTAATATAATTATATATATATATATATATATATATATATATAAGTGAACGTGGTTGTGTGGCTGTGTGTCTCTGTACATTTCCCTTCGCAATGACTGTGTCAATGTTCAGTCTACAGACTCGAAATTTGATAGACAGGTTACTGAGATTTGGGAAAATCCATGTGATCGGTTTTCGGACAGAAATTTTGCTGTTAAAGGATCAAAGTTCAACGATTTGACGTTTGAGAACACTACCAAACTCCTCCGTTCATTTTAGGTATGAACAATTGAAATTTTAGATATCGGTTCCTTGGGCATAGATCGAACTTAATAAGGCAATAATAGGGGCAAATTTAAAAAAAAAAATCTCTGCGGTCTCTACCAAATTACTCAGACAATTTCTGGTCCTAACATTTGAAATTTTAAAGAAAGTCTATTCAGAGATAAGGCAGGCTTTTGAATCGGTTTTGGTCGAATATTTGAGCTATCAATATATAAATCTATGTATGTATGTTTGCATATCTGCCTAAAACTTTCGACAGAAGCGACAGATTTTCACAAGATAAGTATCGTTCGTAAGCTCGTCACTACAGACGCCAAATAGCGAAAAATTGGCGAAACACATTAATTTCTCTACCCTCAACTGGCCACGTTTCAACAGGGAGGGGTTGCTTTTTTCCTCGATATTTTCGAAAGTTATCCTCTCTTTTCGATTGTGTAGCCTTAATTAAAACCTACGTCACTTCCGGTTTGACGGTGCTGGTAACAACAAAGACGTCAGTTTGTCCCCCCTTCTTTTCCTCCCTCGTGATGCGGGTTCGAGCCTGTCATCCTACTACCACATTTCTTTTTGCTCAACACACACCGTACAACACCCGGGCAAAGCCGGGCACCCATGCTAGTAAAGATAAATAACGGGAGATAAAAATACGAGAAGTGAGTCTCGGTGTGAAAGTACAGCTCATATATTCTCTTGGCAGACGCTGTTTCCAGCGCCAGTGGTAATATTTTTTTTATACGTCGCAATAATTTGGAGTAGAGACAGAAGGAGAGGCAGAAACACAAAAAATAGAAAAATAAACAGATAGATAGAAAGATAGATAGATAGATAAAAAAAGTAAATAACGAGACTTGAGTGTGTGAAGGGAAGCAGAAAATGGGTAATATATTCCCTCGTTGGACATGACTACTTCTAACGGAGGTTCATATTATTATCTTGAAAGATGTGTAAGTACTAGCAGAGAGAACCAATGATACCCGGGATTGAATAAGGCTCAATGAATGTTTCACACTCCCATATTTTTACTGTCGTCGAAATCGGTGAAATCGCCCAGTTTTCAATCAAATCACTTGATTGCCTGTTCTAGTTAGCTACCCATCGCGTTGCTCCTAAAAGAAATGTCATGTGTGTTCTGCAGTGATTCATCTACAATATATTGTACTTTACATTGCACTGTTGAAAATCTCCTATTGATTGTACAAAATTATTTTATGTATAATTGCTTGAATTACATTTTAAAATGCAAAAGACGAGTATACTGTTTCAATTGCTCTCTAAGCAGGACCATTCATTTCAATCACGCCCCTCTCATATAAAAAAGTGGATGCTCAAATTTTTATGCACGCCTTTCCCGCTTCTGAGTGATAATGGCTTGAATTTTTGTTTAAAATTTAAAAAAAAAACGTACAGTATCATGAAGCATTTATTCTTAAAAAATCAACATTCACTGAGAACGTGCCCCTGTCATATCAAAGAACATACTGTTAATTTTATAGGTCAGACCTCGTAGCTTGTGTTGTAATAAAACTGCTCAAATGTCCTTTTCATGTTAGGCTGTGTAAGGTGTAAACTTTAGTCAAAATCGCCAGTACCTTCTTTCCTCGAATTAATTCGATTATTACTTTCGATACATGTCTAAGACATTCCAATACAAAAGCTATCTAAGAACACTGCCACGTACATAAAATACCCTGTGTTTAATTTCATAGAAATTGGTATAGTCTTTATCGAGTTCATAGGGATCGCTGTCTCATACTTAGACACTAACAAATATTCTTTTTAATGGTTTATATATATATATATATATATATATATATATATATATATATATATATATGCGTGTGTGTGTGCGTGTGTGCATGCAATCAAAATGGCGTAATGGAAATATATTAACGCCATTTGCAGCTTCTCTTCTAAGTTTCGGGTTTTAATCGTATCAAATCACACATTATTTCCTTTTGATGGATTGATTGTTGCTGTTTTTTTTCTGGTGAGTTAAGGGCATAATGGATTCACTGATTGATATAATAATTAAGTGATTGATTTTGCGCTACGAACCAGATACTGTCAATAATTGTAAATGTAAATTGAACTAAATGAAATAAATTATAAGATAATCAGTATCATTGATTTTTTAATATTGTTTTTTTATCATTTATTCTCTCTCTCTCTCTCTCTCTATATATATATATATATATATATGTATATATATATATATATATATATATATATATATATATATATATATATATATAGCTTATAGCGATAGAGGAAAATAGCAAGCTTAATTATATGAAAGGAGACTGATCTGGAGATTAGAAAGATCAAAAAGTATCAATGGAGCTTATATATGAAGACAATAGGAGCTGGAAATGAAGACACAGAACTATACATTAGTGGATATAGATTGGTTCATTTATTCAAGAAGGGAATACACTCGATTAGTTGGGGGATAGAAGGGACTCTTCATGCCAAGGTATTTCGCAGCGTTATGTTTCTCATCAGGACAGTAGAGAAGATGCAAGGTATCATACTGGGGATACGACGTCTAGCGTTGGATTCAGTAGGAACGAAACAGATCAACACAAATTAAAATTATAAATGGTGTTGGGGGATCGAATTCTAAATAAAAGAAGGAGCGTATTATATATAGTGTAATGCAGAACGGTGTATATAGTCTTTATCATAGTCTTAAGTGTATTTAGTATATGATTTATTGTTAAAGTTGGGACCTAACTGGATGTATGGTGGTTCTAATTTAACGGCGTGTAAGGCGTCTAGGGTGACAAGTGCTTTGGCGGTGTTTTACAGGACAAAATTAGAATTTTGGATATGGATGGTTAGCGCGGTGGAGTATTAGAGGGAATTTTACTATTAACCATAACACTATTAATAATAACAACAATAATAACGACGATGGTAATGACAATAAAAATGATGATGATAGTAGCGATACGAATAGCGATGACGACGATAATAAAGTAGCAATAATAATATTGACAATAATGATAATAATAATAATAATAATAGCAATAATGATAATAATAATAATAATAATAATAATAATAATAATAATGGTGATAATGACTAGAATTTTAATAAAATTAAGGGGTACAAGTTAAGGAAAGATCCAAGACACATTAAATAGTATTATTGAATAAATGAATCAATCTATATCCACCAATATATAGTTATGTGTCTTCATTTCTAGCTCCTATTGTGTTCACACACACACACACCCACACACACCCACACACCCACACACACACACACACACACACATATATATATATATATACATATATATAAGTTATAAAATCAATATAGCGATTAGGCTACACTGAATATTCCGCGTTTCATCCACTTTAGTTTTCTTCATGCTTATGCGTATATATATATATATATATATATATATATATATATATATATATATATATATAAGATAAAAAAAGAGAAAACAAGAAAAACAAAGACAAAGAAGCCGATAGATAGATAGATAGATAGACGGAAAAATATAACATCTTGCTTGTATTTTCAGGAGATATATTTAACAATGATTAAATTATTGAGGAAAAGAAAATTCAAACCATGATGAGCCATATTTTCTTGCTACTTTTCTTTGAAGAAATGATCACTTTTAAAGAAAGGTAGCAGGAAAATCTTTCCGCTTATCAGGGTTTTAATTTAATTTTACCTAATCATTTTTATCATCTTTAAGAAGCCCTCGAAATATATACGAAAGTTTATTATTGGTCTCATGCTATTGGTGTTTCTTTCTTATTATCATAGATAGCTATATACATCTATCGATAAAGAAATAGAGGTATAAAGAGAAGAAAAAGCTTAAATTCTGGGAGAGGGGGCACTTATATATTCCCGCGTTGAACACTGAACATTTTATACGGTTTAACGGTCATATACAAACAATTTCAATGTTCCCTAAGGATAATTGAATACTCTCCTTGCGATAAAATTTGCAAGGAATTTGGCGTATATTCTGGGAATTGGTCCAATTCTTCGCCGGTCAAAGATATTAATTCCTTGGGGATGAAGATACACTCTTTGAATTTACGCCCCAACTGAAATTCTTAATTCGGTCGACAGTTCAGCTAACATGCAATCATTAATGAAAAAAGTATATTCTATCACTGACGCATTCATGAATATTTCATTTAACTGTGGCGTAGAATTTCAGTCTGGTTGCCAGTTTTGTCGACGGCCATTCTGGCGCGTACGAAAAACATTTCTAATATATCGCATTGCCTCATCAATTTTTCGTTTCAACGCGCATCAAACGCATATCAAAATCTTCGATTTCGTTGTTTGTAGCTGCATTTTAAAATAATTGATGTTTTTGCACCGTTTTACATATTAATTTATTCATTCGAGTTTGGAGATAATCGACCGGTTTCTCAGTTGCTGTATCAATTGCTTTAAACTATTTTATATAACTCAGATTCTGTTTTTCTATATCACATGTAATTTATCACGGGTTCATCCCACAGTCGTTGGCATATTCTAGATAAAGCAAAGTTTTCGTTACATTGTAGAACTTTTAGAATATATAAAATTAATGAAGTTTATAGGATTAATTATTAAAAATACACGAATTAAATGCATTTCAAGTATATGCTAGTAGAATGTGCCAAACCATAAGATAAAAATAATTTATTAGCACCAGGTATCAGAAGATCACATTATAATTTATTATAGGAACACATATCAAAATTGTCTGTCAGTAAACTATGGAAAATAATTCGCATTCTAATTATCATATCACAATATAACTTAAGAAAAATTATAATTATTATTATTTTATTATTATTATTATTATTATTATTATTATTATTATTATTATTATTATTATTATTGTTAGCAATAATTATATAATTATTTGCCATTTAAATATACAGAAAAATTTAATAGAAAAAGTATTTGCAAGTAAAAATATAAAAATTGAAATTATAATTCTTTGTCAGTAAACTATAAAATAAATTCCCGTAATAATCGTGACATTATAATTATTTACAATTGCATCATGCATAAAAATGTTAACATAAAAATATTTTACTGGAAATATACTACAAGTTGCATTATGATGAAAAAATGCATATGATAATTATTTGTATACCAGAACTAACATTAAAATTATTTGCCAGAAAACTATGCAAAAAATCAATATTATAATTATGTTAATCAATATAAAAATTGATATTAAACTTATTTATAAGTAAAATCTACTAAAAAGTTCACAAAAGTGATATAATAATTTGTTAAAATATGTAAAAAGTCTACATCATAATTTTTCCAAGCAATAATCTCCACAATCACAATGTGTATGTGTGTGATTGTAGGTGTGTGATTGTGTGTGTGTATATATCATCTCCTACCAATCCCCCATCTTACTTGTGTCTGTGTGTGCGTGTACTTATGTTTGAATGATTAAGTACATGTATGCATGCGTATTTTGATTGGAAAAGACAAAAAAATAAAATTTAACCAAGATGTGTATGATATATTAGTGGGTAACTGTGTGTGAGAACGTGTGTGAGTGTGTAGGTGGGTATTTATATATGTATGCTCCTACATATATTTCTGTGTATCTGTGTATATACCTGCGTGCGTGCGTATGCCTGTGTATATGTATATGTACATGTATGCATGTGTATGTGTGTGATTATGTGTGAGTGTGTGCTATACATGGGGAAGGAAAGTCATAAAGAAACAATAAACACCTTCACTAAATGAACCTGCAGCTTTGAACTTAACTCTGACTGGGGACTATCAACACATACTGTTGTGGGCAGACTATCTGGGACCACATCACTCTGCAAAACACATTTAATATCGCCATACGTAAAAATCACATTTCAAACTCTCATTAAAAAAAAAAAACAATTTTACGAAAATATCTGAAGAGAGCGAAACAAAGATTGAAACGCGTTATAAAATATTTTAAAATAAAAATATGATAAAAGGCTGAAAACCGCACAATTTTTGATGGCTACACTCTTGTAAACATACATTTTTCCTCTCGTTGGAACTACACAATCATCACTTTAAATATATATATATATATATATATATATATATATATATATATATATATATATATATATATTGAGTAAGGCGATTCATAATTATGAATTAAAAACTCAGTTTCAAAAGGAAAAACAAACAAAATTGACTCGATTCTACGATCTTTTCGGAAACGATGTTCATCTTATTGAAATTGACAATAGTATTAACAATGATTTCATACATATTTTGTCCTTTTAAACATAGTCTCCTCAGCGAAGAAATAGAGGGAGGGGAAGAATTTAAAGCCATCAAAATAAAAGAAGCATTTTAGTCGTGTGTAAGAGATATATTCCTGGAAATATTTTAATGAAAGTAAAGGGAGAGTAAGTTATTAATTGTATGGTTATAAACAAAATAGAATAAAATAAAAAATTAGGAATAAGGTTAAAAGAAACAAATATATATATATATATTATATATATATATATATATATATATATATATATAGTGCAAAATTGTGTTGAATATTCAAAGACTCAGGTTTTCTAATTTTATAACTTCGTTTATTTCCTGTTTTTTTTTATGACAGCTGTGTCGATAGTGGGAACGCAATTTTACGATGTATGTGTTCATACAAATATCCAGTCTCAACTATCTGCTTCAGATTTTTTATTTTAGATTTTTACAACAAAAGGTAAATTTTTAACATTCTGACCATCGTATTCGGGTAAAAAGTCTTCCAAAGCCATGCTTCCTTACTTCCGCCATTTGTTGGTGTTATGTGAAGATAGTTTCCTGTTTTAACCCGTAGTTTCGTATTTTTATTTATTAATTTTTATTTATTTATTTATTTATTTATTTATTTTGTTTTAATTTCTCCTTTTTTCCTATTTGTTTTTTTTTTCAATTACATTATAAATTCTACATCTACGCGTTTTTACTTTAATATTCCGTTTTTGCTCAGTGTTTGAATTCGTATTTTCACCGTATCCCTCTGTTTTAATGGGGAGGCCACTCTCATCGTATGTTTTTATATCTACGATTACTTTCCCTGCAGCTTTTATCTTTCCTTATATTATACATTATTTTTACTATTTTTTTCTAATCAACTCTAGTGCGTGAAATTTAGTGTCTATTTCTGTGCAAACATACGTTTTTATCTCAATTATAATTTTTTATTAAGTTAAATCGGTCTATCTTTTGGCATGCTGTTATAGTTTGTCCCCGGATTGAAAACTTACTGTATATTACTTTAAAACGCTCTTCTAATGTACGGTTGATCAGTTTTTATCGCTGAAACTCCAAATTTACAAGTTAAATTATATTAAATTAACAAGGGAGCCAACTGCAAACTTATTAAAAATTAAATAGAATTCCTTTTTTTAGCAAAGGGAGATGAAGTCTAATTATTTTAGGGATTGATTATTTATTGAAATGCTGAATATAATAAAAACAAATAACGCCAATAATAGTAATGATATAAATTTTAGTGATACTATAATAAATAGATTATAATAGTTATAATAATTGTAATAAAGAAATAATAATAGTTATAATAATGATTAAAGTAGCAATATAAGTAATACTAATAAAATAATCAAAATAATAATAATAGCTATTAAATCATTAATTATGAACGGTTTAAATCAAATGAAATAGCAGCTTATTCTATTTCGTTGGGGTTTAAATCTCTTAAATTAAAACAAACGTTTATGAATACAAGCAGAACCATATCCTTTCGTTTCTGTTTAAAGTGTATAAATGTTGTTATCGAATTTTAACAGCGCCAGGGCTTAAGATCTACAAAGAGTGAAGACATTTTCACCAGGCTTATATGTTTTACAAGAGCCTAATGGTTTATATTTTAAATTAACAGGGGTGATTCATATCTTTGAGATAGCAAATATATTTACTAAAGTTGTCTGTTTTTAAGGATCTTTTTTGAATGAGTGTTTATGTGTGGAGTTTCTGCGTTTTATAAACCAAGATGTAGGAAAAAATATATCACATTTTGTTCAATAAAGTTGTAACAGTTCCTTTCAGTTTGAATAACAGTGGTATTCATAGTATTTTATGAAAAAAAATATTTTCTCTTTTAGCATTACTTATTATTTTCTATTTTATTTTATTTTAGTTATCAACAGAAAAATAACTTACTTTCCCTTTATTTTCTTTTTAAATATTTCCGGAAATATCTGCCTTACTCACGACTAAAATGTGTGTTTTACTTTCGTGTCTTTAACTTCTTCCCCATCTCTATTTTTCGTTTTGAAACTGATTTTTAATTCACAATTCTGAATCGTTTAAATCAATATTTATATAGCTCTAGGATATCTATACCTATTGAGCTCATTTTATATCTACAGTATAATATTCACTATTTTCTTTTTAAAGTATTCATGCATTTACTATTACACAAAAATAAACTCTGTTCTTTAGACTCAAGATGTAATTCCCTCTAAAAATATAATATATATATATATATATATATATATATATATATATATATATATATACGTTTTATTTTCTATTACTATATCTTTCTGTTAAGTTACATTATTCTTTCGGCCACACGGCCGTTCTTTGGCCGTCTGTAGCGTCCTCAGACTTTTACAGAAATGTTCGCTATTTTGGGATGAAAGAGTGGAAGAGTGAATGAGGTCAGGGGGAGCGAGGAGTGCGGAAGAGGAAGAGAGGAAGGGAACAAGGAGGGAAGGTGGGCGTTTGTTATGTGGATAATGTTTTAGTTTGGGAGGTCTATTCTGGTGTGGTGTGGGCATAAGGATACATGAGGGGGGAATATGTGGGGGTGGGAGGAAGGGGTTACTTAAAAATTCGAGTCTTAGTGTTAAAGTTTTTAGCGTCTCGTTTGTCATGTGATTTTTTGGTAAGTATGTCTTGAGCTGTTGGTTGCTCGCTTATGTTTGGAGGCGGGGGACTATGGTTCGGTTTATTTATTTTTAGATTTTATTTTGTTGTTAATTGTTTAGAGAGGGTCAGCTAGCGGTCACGGCCACCGGTACACACATGCGCTCGTACACACATATATACTTAAAAGAAAACGTCACAGGTACACATACATGCCCGCTCTGGCGTGCAAAAAATGTGCATATGTGCGCCCGCATGCATAGGCACGAGCGTTGTTCTCGCTTGCGTCAGATGTTCTTTAAGGTGCTAAGATTGGGTTCACGTGCGTAGGCAGGGGTGCTCACATACACAGATACATACATGTATCGACGCCCCCGCCCTCAAGGAGGCGATCATATGATCTCATATGCGCATATTGATTCAGGCGTACTAGCACCTCACGCATACGTTCAAGCGCGTGCGCGCATGTAGATACCAATACTCGTGAGCAGATTCATCGACATGTATGCACAGCTGCACGCTCTCACACACTACGTAGCCAGAATCCCAAAATAGCGAACATTTCTGTAAAGTCTGAGGACGCTACAGACGGCCAAAAAAATGGCCGTGTTGCCGAATCAATAATGTAACTTACAGAAAGATACGGTAATAAAAAATAAAACACACATTTGCTCTACAACAGTATTGAACACTTTCCTCAGTTTTTATTAATTATCATCTGCACTATATATATATATATATATATATATATATATATATATATATATATACTAGCAAAAGTGTCCGTCTTTGACTGGGTTCAAAAACAGCCTACAGAAAATGGAATCTGATATATAAAAGTATGATAGGTTATGATAAAGAAACGGTTGTAAAGACATATCTTCGAATTTGAAGGTATCAAAGCCCAAGCAAAATATGATGCAAGTTAAAATAAAATAGATAAACCCCATAATTTCTTATACCATACCTATTCACACTGAAACACTTATCACAATATTCTGTGGATCTATGTTAAAAAACCTTGTTAAACCTTGTGACATATTTCCATTCTATGGAGGTCAGGTGCGAACGAACACCATATAATTTTATCATACCATATTTCTTCAAACAGCAAACACAATTATCATAGTATACTTACGCAGGTAGATATGAAAAGTCCTTATTGAAGTGTGTGCCTATTTCAATTCCAGGCCAGGCATTAACAATTTTTTATACCACTCCTATTTAAATTAAAATATACTTATCAAAATATTATTATGTACATCTTTATAAAAAACTCTTGCAAACGTTTATTTTTAATTTTTAATTTTTTTATTTCCATACTTTGTGAACCAGGCCTGAACACGGACCCCACAATTTTAATGAACCACCGTTCTTCCAGATCAAACATACCCATTCATGTGTCTCGATACATATTCTATCATTATATGTAATTATTTTATTTTTAAATAGTCAACCACATAGGATCCTATTCGGGACCAGACACACGGTATTTATTTGCTCCCCCACCGAACAAATTAGGTACAAGGTCGATTTTTAATATGAGGAGTGAAGGGGAAATGGGGACCAACTCCCCGGTGAATACTAGGAGCTGGATAGTGACAATTGGTATGAAGGGTTGCCCCTACATTGACCAAGGTTTTATTTGTGGGGTCGCCCTCACATAGGGTCTTTGCTTGCAGTATCCGTCGGAACATATACTACACTTTGATCTTGGCCCGAATGCCACAGAGGTGGCCTAGTCGTGGCCAGGCGCACACACAGCCATTCAGCTGTATATTATATATTCTTCACAAGTACTTAATAAAAATTAAAGCCGACCTACCTTTTTCCTCAGATACACTAATACAAATCATAAAACTCATCACCGATAGAACCTACTTTCATTTTAATAATTCTTACTACAGACAGAAATTTGGACTCCCTATGGGTAACCCCCTTAGTGGTATACTAGCCTGCTTATTCTTAAAATTCTTAGAAACCAACTCTTTTAAAAACAGACTTCCTAACAACTCCATATATTTTAGATATATAGATGACATTCTTATTTTCCTACATAAAAACACACAAATAGAACAAATAAGAAATAAATTAAATTCAGTGGAACCATCTATAAAATGTACACATGGATCCGAACAAGACAACACCCTAGCTTTTCTAGACACACTCCTCATCAGATCAGAAACCGAGCTGAGTTTCAAAGTACATAGAAATACCACACACAAAAACGATTATATTCATTACTACTCGCACCACAATGATAAAATAAAGACTGGCATGATTATTGTTTTTTTCTTACGTGTCTTTAGAATATGCAGCCCTCAATATCTTAATGATGAATTTCAATACATTACGAATGTTTTAAAAAAACTACAGTACCCATCCTATTTCATTTCTTATGCAAAGAAAAAAGCTGCGAAAATACACTATAATATAAACAGACAGAAAAATGAAACAAATACCTCACTACTAAACATACATCTTTTCATTCCCACCCACACCATAAATACAAAAACCTACGACACTATTAATAGACTTGGTTTTCACTTGATACAAACAGCTTCCTCAACAATAAAACAGACATTAAAAACTACCGAGCACTCTCCCAAAACCCTCACATCCGACGCCGGTATATATTCCATCCCATGTAACAACTGTCGACAAGCGTACATTGGTGAAACACGGCGAAATTCGAAATTAAGACTTTACGAAAACAGAAGAGATATAAGGAATGGTAACACCCTAAATGCACTTTTTTGCCATTGTGCAGAACACGATCACTCGTTTAATTAAGATCATGGGAAAATTATTAAATACGTGATAGATTGAGCTAAAAGAAGACTTTTAGAATCAGCACTAATATTAAATACTAATACTATTACGCAAAGAAAAGGATTCTACCATTTAGCCCCTAGCATAGGGAAAAGAAAAAGCAGAGAACAAAATATCAAAACAGATCCTGGCTAACCGTTTTTCCTTAAATATTTCAACAAAATGAATAAGTTTACAAAAAAAAAATGTACATATTTACTTAAGCATTTTTAAAAGTGTATATATAGACATTGAACAACCTAACCTTCTCATACGTACACATGTGTCCTTCCCGCCATGGGTAGGATTCAAAAACTATTCTCTTTTTCGTATGATCTATGAATTTTGCTTTTCTTGCATTTTTTATCCTGAAGATGTCCTCTGAAATAAGGACGAAACGTTGATTATTTTAATAATTTCATTCGGTTTTTCTATTTTTCTCAAAACAAATATATATATATATATATATATATATATATGTATATATATATATCTATATATATATATATGCTACACACACAAACACACACACATGCCCCCCATATATATATATATATATATATATATATATATATATATATTGAGGAGGATAAAAAGCGAGGTGATTTTTATGTTAAATTTTTCTAATCCTTCACTTTAATATTATGGAACTTCCATAATATTCTCAAAGCTCATTATGTCTATATGTCTACGTGTTTTTCTCAATATTTTCAAAGTCCATTTCTCCCGTAACTAAAAGTAGAAGAACGACGCTAGGGGCCACGAATAATTGGATTTTTTGCCGACCGTGCTTTTATGGGTTATTAAGCGGTTATAATAGTTTTAAAGGGTCCAAAACGGGCTAAAATTGAAAATAAAAAAACATTATGAGTGGTGTACATTTTTCTTTGTTTTTAATCAGCTCATATTCCTTTCCCTTTAGTACTGTATTAACGTCACCAGCTTTAAATGCTACTGTTTGGTATTCAGTTTCGATTCTAGCTGATGCCGCCGAAATTCTTCTATATAACTTTAGAACTCACAACTCTATAATAAAGAAATCTGGGCAAATTCAAATATTATTTATAAGCGGAATCTACGGCCGGAGAAAGCGACCCCCACCCATCCGCTAGTTAATTAGGATTTTTAAATATTTACACACTTTTAATAAAATCTGCTTTTTTTCTCAATCTCCAGAGCTTGTAAGCTTCACATGCAAACAAAACAATACATTTTATACAAAATTCATATTAAGTGTCATTGTGTTTCTTTTCTGATCTAAAGACTATTTAAAGTGGCCTCTTCGCAAGCGAGGCACCACGTCACAAATTGTGTATTTGGAAATCGTATACGTCCAGAAACACTATTCCTTATTATAGAAGTTGTGATGATCAATATACAAAATAACTTTTATAATGTTAGGAGAATTTAGTATTAAGTCATGTTTTCGTAAAGTTATTACAATTATGCGTCCATTAAGAAATCCGAATGTCACACGTGAAGAAATAATAGACCCACATTTAAGACAATAGCATATTTGCGCATGGAAAGTGAATTTAACGCTTGGAAGCTACATGCATGGGAATTCACAAACACAATCACATGAAAATCGATGCTGCCTCTATAATCAATTCGATTTATACACGTCGATGTGAAGCATTATTTGGAATGATGGAGATATAATAATAATAATAATAATAATAATAATAATAATATATATATATATATATATATATGCATAGATCATCGTATAACGATTAGATCACTCTCTGACTGACGTAAATGAATATTTAAAATTAAAATGTTTAAATTCGACGTCATTTCATGCGGCCGATGGTAGCCGAATGGATTAGGTCTTCACTAAATCGAGCCAGTTATGTCTCATGAGGCGGGGTTCGAATCGTTCAACTGGTATTAATCGTGACACCCTGCACTGAAGATTCCTGAAAGGATAAACCACTAATGTCTGTAGGTATTTAATAATTATTATAGTAAAAACATAATTATATATATATATATATATATATATATCCAAGATGGCCGACGTGTAACAACGTTGGGGTGGAATTTCTGTTCCCCAAACACCAAGTTTCTCATGTACAAAATCAAGCTTTTGTTGGCAACATCGAATGGGAACATCACCTGAGTTGGTGAGAACAGGAATTTTTTATGAACACATAGAATCATAAAACTTCCATACCATTAACGCAACGACCGTAATAAAGGAATCCAAGATGAAATAAACAAATGTTACAAAACAGAAAAATGTTAGTCTTTGAATTTCAACAAAGTTTTACACTATATATATATATATATATATATATATATATATATATAAATATATATATATATATATATATATATATATATTGAGACAGAGAGGGGGAGAGCAAGAGAGAAAGAGATAGTAAGTTATAAAAATATGTATGGCATATTTATAACTCCCTGCCAATCTCTATTTATGTATTGAGAACTGTTGAACTAAATACTTAGTTTCCGTATAAAATTATACTTTCGTATATTAATTTATTTGATTAAATGAACTAGTAATATATATATATATATATATATATATATATATATATATATATATATAATCCTATATTTAGACATTTCCTTTGATTATGACTTTACAAGTGTGTTTTCAAACGTGAATAATTTTCACGTGGCTTTACATATGTTTGTCCAAACACACTTTTGGCAAACAAAATAATCCTCAATATTTAACTTATTTTTTATCAATATAATATTGATCCTCAATAATCCTCAATATTTAACTTATTTTTTAAACAATGTATTTTAATTTGCATTGTCCATTCTTTTATTGACATATTTAATATTCAGATTTCGAAAATAATAAACAGTGAACTTGATTCATAACATTTTTTTCTTAATCTTGCCTGCAGGGTTCGATTCTAGGCTTATCCTAATCTCGTTTTTATTATCTAGTATTCTTCTATTTACATGTGAAGGGGCCAGCCCTTTCCATGTGACACGACCACGTGAAGTCTTCAACAGTTCTAAGCGAATGTTTCCGTGAAATGGACTGGATTCGAAAATGGCACATTAAGGTTGCCAGTTAACAACTAAGCCATCATCGATTTTCTGTGGTTGATGAAGCGAGATGAAGCATCTTCTGTTCTTCTTTCTCTTCCTCGCTTTATACCGGCCACCCACGCCTACACACTCTGTGTATTGAATGTTCTTTTTTCTGTTTCTTTATAAATAAACATTTTATATAAAAAACAATGTCGAGTTGAGTTTATCAGCAACCAAACAGAACCTAAGATAACGCCAAGATGAATGTATAATCTCTCTCCCTCTTTCTCTCCTCTCTCTCTCTCTTTATATATATATATATATATATATATATATATATATATATATATATATATATATATATACTCCTATAAATTAGTTTTTGTGGGTATTGAAATTCATATTAAAAAAACAACTTTTTTCTATTTATTTAAAACTAAAATACAATTTTGATATATTACAGTCGTGAAATTGCATCCATCTGTAAATAATCAGAGCTAATTTGCATATTCTTATAAACATTCATTTGTATTAATTCGTTATAAGCTGTTACAGTTTTCTCATGAAATGATCATCTTTAGTTAATTATTGCGTGTAATTATATTCATGCAACTATTCTATTGCATTTATACTTGCGCAATATTTGAGAAAAAGCTAAAAGTAAGCACAAACTTATGTCTATATATTTTTACATATGCGTACATATATATATATATATGTATATATATATATATATTCCTAACAATATCCTCCTTTCTTTCGTTGGTCTACACAGAGGATACTTAATATATAGATTATTCGAACTCGCGTAGGGTATGCGAAACTCTATAGTTGGGCTTTAGTCGGGGAAAATCGGTCCAAAATTGTGAAAAAAAATTGTCAAGTGAAGGTCGAACGACGGCTTTACGAATCTGCACGACTAACGTAATAGTTATGGAGTTAAATTTTTTAGACTTGCAGCAAACCTGTCTCGGGCATTAACGTCAAAGGAAAAAGTATATTAAAAGCTACAAGTTTGGGTTTCGATTCTCGCTGGTAGCGAACAAGTCATTTAACAAAAAAAAATACATCATTACTATATATGAGGTCACAATTCAATGAATACGAAATCCGCATTAATCAAAATATCATATTTAAACATATTTTACACCCTGACAGTGCCGGACGGACAGCTAGCAGTTCATACAGCTACTAGTAAGTGAAAGGTTAACATACTTTTGTTGAGCCACATCTCTTTCTTTTACTAATTTGCCCTTCAGTCCTCAACTTCAATGATCGATTCATCTGCTTAAATATGCAGTAGGTACTGTTTTTTTTTTGTTCATAAGCTATTTTCAAGCGCTTATACAAAGGTAGTTTGGATATACGTCTGTTTTTATTATTTATGATTTATGAGAATGTTTAATGCAAATATTATATCTGGATATTTCCCCCGCTTTATCTTGTTGGAAAAAATCATATAACTGAGAGCAGCTAACCTAAAGTGCGGTTGCGAAAAAAATACAATCTTATTCGCGACCTTCTTCTCAGGTCTTGTAACCACAGTAACATAAAAAAAAGAATGAAGTTACTCTTCGCAAAGGAGGAAGGTTTTAATAACAATTACCTTACTCTATAAATATACATATCCACAAGGTTATTGCTCTTCTTGGCTGTTGGAAGAGCATCCTCACCCCCGGCCACTACACCCAGGTAAGTTATGCATTATTTACTACACTCTCCTTACAAAAGAAAAAAAAGAAAAAAAGTGTGTTTTATATCTATATATCTCCATAGAAAAAAAAACTTTAAGTTGGCAGGACCCTGCAGGGGGAATAACAGGCGCTACAACTCAGTCAAGGGCCACCTGGAGGTAATAGTGGTTAATGGTACCCTCATTGTGCCCCTTAGCTAAGGCTCCGCTGTCGGTTGTAGTTTATTTTCATACCCAAGACTACTCCTATTGAGCAGGGAATAGACTAGGTCTACCCCTTCATCTCTTTCGAGGTGCACAATCACTGCAGTGCCATTTCTGTCTAGCGGCTGTAGCCAAGTCAATCTCAACACATTCAAAATGATACCACTTATCACATGAATCGCAGTATATCATATCTTGGCCCCCTGGAGGTCTATTGCAGGCAGGACACAACCAAATGGTCCCATCTCCTTCCGAAAATGAACCAGAGGATTCCTGGTTTTGATTGCTACCTGAAGCAACAGGCGAGGATGCAGCTGCTTGATTCGGTTCACTTGTCTCAAGATCACCATCAGATTGCGAACTTTCTATCGGATATAAATTCTTTAGCGAATGAACGTTCACCAAACCATCGACCTTTCTGACACGAGTTGTCCTCACCACTCCATATTGTTCTGGGAGAACCTCAAGTATAGTACCAACATCAAAAAGGGCCGTGAGTTATTGACCAAGACTACATCATTTCTTTTAATGCGATTCTATAATGGTATCTAAGATCTTCCTGACATCCTTCCTTTAAGATCAAGGAGGTACTCCTTGTACCACAGTGCTCTAAATCTTGGCAACAATTCATCTCGTAATCCAATCGACTCGATCAACGTTGAAAATCGCCGCATCGGAGACCACCGAAGTACACTCCTCATCCACAATCACAGCTAAATTTGTAGACGAACGAACAATCTGCTGGCATCTATCATCAAGACAGGGCAACTCCTGCTCCGGCCAAGTCAAGACCCACCTGAGCAAACAAGAAGGGGCATGGTTCCAAAAGTCGAAGTTGTCCCGGAACTTTTTCATCGTTTATCCACGATTAAGTCTGTCGGGTTTTCTGTGGTAGAAGCATATCTGAAGTTTGGCCTAATGCCGTAGTTGGTTTCCAAATCCAGGCTCATTAGCAAAACATTCTTCAGCCTATTTCTAGCAAAGAAACTTTTACTAGTCATCGTTTCTGACAAAATCCATGAGAGTACTACTTGATGCATCTGTTACCACACACATCCTAGAAGGGCCGACACCCTTGCATCCAACCAAGATAGTGGGTAAACACTTCAGGGCAAGAAATACAGCCATTTGTTCTAAAGTTGGTAATGTCTTATCCTTCACTGGAGCAAATCATTCTTTGGCGAAGATCAATGCAGAATTGTTGTCCTGAACATAGTAGGCTGCAAAGACATATGCTTCTGTAGAAGCGTCACAAAACAGATACAATTCTCCAGATCGGTTTCCGTCATGGGCCTGTCTGCAGAAATGAATATCACTCAATTTTGTTGTCTTTTGCAAGCTTCCTTCAAGAAGTCTGAAACTCGGGGGGGGGGGCTTCCTCATCCCATTTTACACCTCGCTTCCACAATTCTCCCACCAAAATCC
The DNA here is from genome assembly GCF_053919585.1 of Euprymna scolopes. Taxonomy (NCBI): domain Eukaryota; kingdom Metazoa; phylum Mollusca; class Cephalopoda; order Sepiida; family Sepiolidae; genus Euprymna; species Euprymna scolopes. The sequence continues at coordinate 26,724,849 of NC_136511.1, read as the reverse complement.
TACTCCTTATAGTCACGGGCAGGCAAAGAGATAAAGGATCGAATACTCTTGCCTATTCCGAAATGATTTGCCTCTTAGTAGATGCACTCGCATCACACTTAACAGAGGAAGTGGGGAGCTTTTATGAAATAGGATCGTACCGGTACCCGAGCACCATCTCCCATCCGACCTCATGAGTACTCAGTGTACCATGCACCATCTTTTCCCATCTCATTACTAAGGCTGTCGCAGTTTGAATTACATGACTGCACCTCAAATCCACCTTTCTTGCTTCCTAACCCGAGAATACAGCTTTACAAGCTTTGCTGGATGAGACTCAGTTACCACCAGGTTGTTAACATAAAAGTGGTTCTCCATCGCAACTCGACATTCATTAAAAGGATACAGCGCTATGAAACTTCAGGATACTCCCCAATATAAAGGGACTCGAGGTAAATCCGAAAATCAAAGTGACATGGCGGAAACATTGAAGGCGATTACCATCCTTAACAAAAAAACAGGACCTGTTATTTTTGTCCTCTAGTTCAAGGCGAGCCAGCAAGCGATACAAATTCATTCGATCTAAAAGACAACAACAAGTCCAATATGTCTTCTGTCATATTCACACCAGAGTAGGCAGCCTCGGTAAGAGAAGCAGACTCACCGACCTTCAAGCTACAGTTAAATACTGACCTGATTTTAGTAGTAGCTGCTATATCTATCTTAAAAATGGGCCGATGCCTGCAGCAAATCTTGACAAAGAATTGTAAAAACTAATTCTATCGTTTTCCATTGTACAATCACTAGACGCTGTTAAATGAAAAAAAAAAGAAAGTTTTCTGCAAACAAAAATCATGTATGAAAAGGTTGTAAAGAAAAAAAGTTATGATGTAAAATTTGAAGAAAAAACCCGGAGTCAGAGTGTCCAAAAAGTTTAGACGTGGGTATTGGCGCTTGCATGTCTAATATCTATTCCAGATACATAAATTGTTGCTTTTACTAGATTTATATCAGTTTGCTTTGAATGTATACAGGCTGTTACAAATTCCACTCTGTTCTAAGCAAATCAGACTGCTCTATCTAAAATTGGGATCTGATTAATCGAAAAAGTTACGTGAATACATTTTGATTTGAAAAAGTATGTATACTTTTGTTAGTCAAGGATATGCGGGTAATACATTTAATCGTTATGAAATCAACTCAATATCAAGTACGATCCCGTATCTTAAAATTCCATAAGAATATCACGTAAGCTTAATTTCTGTGCAGAAATTTAAGTGTTATACGTACATATATCTTGCTGATAAACGTGCTAATAGTGCTCCAGTTTGCCTTTTACTGGGGATACAATTTAGAGACTCAGTATCCTTATCCGGTCGCAGTAACCTAGCTGAAGCTCAGAAAATAGTTTGGCAAAAACATCGAAACCGTCCGCCAATAAATAAATAAATGTGTTTATGTTAATTTAAAGACATCAAAACTCAGAGCGCAATATATATTATTATTTGCGTTACAAAAATTAGAAACCCACCCACGCATATATGCACATTTATGCATATATATATATATATATATATATATATATATATATATATATATATATATATATATATATATATATATATGAGGGTAAACAGTTACATATGGTTACTACCAATAGTTATCTGTTTCAGTCAATGAGACTTCCTTAGGTGACTCGGAACCTCTCGACGCCACAAAGAAAAAACATTTTTTAGTTTGTGGCATCGAGAGATTCCGGGTTGCATGGGAAAGTCTAATTGACTAAAAGAGATGGCTATTTACAGCGAACATATTAAACTGTTTACCTTCAAACATTACAAAAACATTTTGCGCTTTTTAAGCACTATCTAACAACATGGTTGTCTTCATTATTCCTGACTTTCGAAAACCTCAAACCTTAATAAGAACATATATATATATATATATATATATATATATATATATATATATATATATATATATTGTTTTTAAAACACAATTATCCACTGACACGTGTTTCGTCGTCTACGATTTAGCAGATTGGCTGAATCTAGGGACCCCAGCATAAGGAGCCTTGCCCTTTACTGCTCGCTCATCTCGCACGTCTGTTTGGATATATCGCGATTTACTAAGATGTTCTTTTTTGTTTTTATTTTTGCGTTACGTTTTTAATGAACTCAATTATTTACGAAAGTGCATTTTTTACAGCGGCATATATATTGTTTTTAAAATATAATTATCCACTGACACGTGTTTCGTCGTGCACGACTCATTAGAGTGGCTGAATCTGGCGAGATTCAAAATCGGCACCCCATGGTAAGGAGCCTAATCCTTACCACTCGTTAATTTTGCACGACTGTTTAAATATATCGCGATTTACTTAGATGTTATTTCTTTATGTTTGTGTGATATGTTTTTAATGGATTCATTTTTTTACAAAAGTGCATGTGTTTACCTAAATGAGAGTTTGGAATGATTTTCCCTTTATCAAATTGATGTGTGTGTTTACCTACAATAAAGATGTCCAATATATCAAAAATTGAGCAAAAGATAATGTGTGTAAGTGGTCGGGTGAGAAATATGTGTGTGCATAGAAGACTGGAACTCTTAATGGGTTATGCTGACCGGTTGCCGAAGAAGTGTCTTTGTAAATATTGAAAATAGAACCAAGACACAACCCTCTTCATACACGCATAAATAAATATATTATTAATAAAGCTATATGTAAAAAGGTTTGAAAAATTATGAAAATAGCCACTGGAACTGACATACGGAGGAAGGACCCAAAAAGTCTACCTCGTGCCTAGGAAGTTTTTCTAATCTTTTTCTTCCCTTTTTTTTTTGTTGTTTTTATTCATTCGTTCCGTTTTGCGCCCCATTTTCTATTCATTTTACTTTATTTGAGTTTTCTTCTTTTTTTCTAATTTGATAAAATAATTTCCAGTATTTTAATAAGGTTTGAAAACAATTGTTATAAAATTCCAGTGAGGGTTTTTCAAAAAATACCCCGAGGTCATGTTAAAAATTTAAGCCGTAATTTTGCACAGTCTTTTTTGTCGGTGTCGCTCTTTTTTAAAAAAAATAGTTTTAATACAGTTTCTAATCTTTTTTCGCCTACAGTTTCTCGTAATTACTTAAACAATCTGCTGAAAATATTCATCTCAGTAGTATGCCTTTTTTCAACCAAACTTCCTGCAGTTCAGCGAAAAAGCTTATCGGTCGTCTCATCTAGAAGGTGTTGTCGAGTGACAAACTGGTCATAGGTATTGGCTGTATCACCACCATACGCGATTATCAAGACGTGCTAAAACTATTCTTGGTCTGCTTTCTGCTCCTTATGATGGGGCCTGCAATATTGCGAAAGCACAATGTTACATAACCAGTGGAGGATATTGACGTATAAATTGAGTCATATTGCAAAGAGAAGATGATATGTTTTAGTAGAAAATGATAAAATTATGATGCTTTATACTTTTTCCTTATTCATGAGATCTTCTATTTTCACTGCTGGGCTCTGTAATAAACATGCAACGACAAACACCATAAACGATTATAGACACCTGCACTGTCTTCTCTTGTGAAACAAGAGAACAACACTTTATGTTTTTAAAATATGCATTTATTTTAGCTGCCTTAATGGTATTCACAAGGAGTCTGCATTATGTGTGTACATGAATGTTCCTTCCAGACTCGGTTTCTGACTTTGAAGCACGTCTGCTCACTTTAGTTACTAAACTTAAACTCTTCAATCTAATCTCTCTCTCTCTTTCTCTCTCTCTGGTTATATATATACATACACATATATATATATATATATATATATATATATATATATTGTGTGTGTGCGTTACAATATTTAATTATAGTTCGTTTCGAAAGAGTATATCTGATATTATTTCATTGCTTTCCTTTTATTGTTTATAAGTTTTTTCTTCTTTACGTTTGACTCGAGATTTTGGTGTAATCAATATAAAGGAATATATTTATCAATATCTCTATCTACATAATTTTGTCTGTCTGTCTCTTTCTCTCTCTCTCTCTCTCACACACACACACATATATATATATATATCAGACTTTTGTCTGTCTGTCTCTTTCTCTCTCTCACACCCACACACACACACACACACACACACACACACACACACACACACACACACATATATATATATATATATATATATATCAGACTTGTAACAACGTGGGGATAGAACTTCTTCTCCCCAAACAAAAACACCAGGTGTTTATCATGTACAACATTTACTTTTTGTTGGTAACATCGAATGGAAATGACGTCTGATGAGTTGATGGGATTAGGAGAATCTAATGAATACATAAATCCATAAAATTGCAATCTTATTTACGAAACGCCTGTAATGAAGAAATCCAAGATAAAATAAATAAAAGATACAAAAAGTAAAAAAAAATGTAAGTCTTTGCATTACAATAAGGTGTTTACTAAATATATATACATATATATATATATATATATATATATATATATATATATATATATATATATATATGTATATACAAAGCTGATTCGAAACATTTCTCAGCAGTTGATAGCCGTAACTATGAAGCCAACAACGAAGCTTAATGATCATGATCAATACGAAAATATAAACTTAACTAATCCTCTTTGTATGACTGACATAGAGGAGCAATAGATAATGCAATCAACAATTCTTACTTTCGCCCTGTAATGGTGCGAGTGGCATTAAGACGTTAAGTAAATTCCGTTTTGTTAAAATATTATTTTTTCCTATTTTGTTTTTTATATAATGTATTGAATAATTATAATGTCTTTTATTTGTTTGATGTTTCTTAAATTTTAATTTATATATGGTTGAAGCCGGAACTTATAAAAGATTTAGCAAATGAAATATGTTTTAAAATAATTGTATCACCTTAACCATACATACATCAGAAAAATAGGCAAATGAGTTACGATGTGAAAAAATAGTAAGCGCGCTGTTATATCACCGGTGTTTGTTTTTAAGAGAAAGCAAGCCAGAAGATACATCAGATTTGGTTTTGTTTTGGTTGTTTTTATTTTACGGCATATCAACCCTTTTCGGGTTATTTAATGCCGAATCCAAAAATTTTTTAGTAGAATATATTTGTTGTTTTCAAGTCGGTTTCTATTTAACCCATAGTTGGAACCCTAACAGGTACTACCACGCCGGGTCAGAGTGGACCTGGGAGCAATGGTAATTAAAGGGTGGCCCCACACTCCCCAAAGCCCGCAAGCTGGGGCCTCACCACTGGATATAGTTTAAGATCATATCCAGGACCCCCATTGAGGGACTTTTACCCTTTGCAGGGAGCAAGTCGGTGTATTCTAATGCCCCACCGACAGGGCCAGATACATCAGATATATTTTACAACTTCAGAAAAAAAAGAAAGATAAGCATACTTTCACAAATCTGATTCTTAGAGATTGTATCAGAAAAAGGTTTCTATTTCTTGTTTCGTAACTATTGTAAAATATTCTCGGCGACGTTCGACATAATCTGGTAGTTTAAATAAGGTTTAGTGCAAACATGAACGGACGCTTAAGTATAGACTCACAACATGCACTTCAACCAAAAATGATGAAACTTTGCAAGAAGACTGCCATCTTTATGTGTTATGTTTGTAGATACGATAGCCATATGGTATTCGTGAATTTTAGTGTGTGTTTTTTATGAGGGAGCGTTTGTGTTATTTTTATACCGAATTCATAAACCTTATTGTAAGAGATCAGAATAAAATTGCCTGCTTGCACACACACACAAATGGATTTATATGTGTATAAGCGGAACGTTTCATCATTGTCTAGCAGAATGACTAATTTAATCCAGAATATGTGAGAGTATATCGGTCAAACGTTTTAAACCATAGATAAAAGAAAACATTAACTATTCTGATAGGAAAATCATTGTTTTCTAAATAAAATCGTCACAAAAGAAAAGGGTGACAGTGTTCATCGCACAGTAACAAGCTAAACTCGCACCACACCAGGCAATTTTCGGAAATGTCAAAACACTACTAATCGTTTATAATCAACAGCCTATTTGTCAATGTGAAATAAAATCAATATCTTTTTACAGATGTACTGTCAACATGTATATATCTCTTAACCGCGACAGAAATAGATGTTAACAATTTTAGAGCCTGAGCAAACGCATTTTGTTCAACCAGCAACAGCGAATTCGGAAGAAGATAAAAACACAATGATAGAATTGCGCGGCAAAGAATTGTGCATATTTGATAATAGAAAGTGCATTTGAAATGCAATAGCAAAATCAATCATAGTGAAATCGATGCTAACTGATAGTTTTACGACAAATCAAATCAATAAGCACACGTCAATGAAAAGGCATAAATTAAAATGAATAATGTTATTGAAAATAAAACAACTACTCTTTTTATTGTTCTCCGCCATTCTTCCCTGATTGCTGAAGTTAAAATACGTAAACCGTCAGATTGTAGCGACAATTTTAGCCAATGTAAAACTACTTTCCTGTCGACAATACAAATGCGTTGTTGGAGGAAAATATTAGTTCCAATCGTGCTAAAATTTGACTCATTATAAATAAAATAGAACTTAGTCAACAGACGACCAGATAGTGTATTCAGTAAAAAGGTTGATCTTGTGAAAAATAGTCGTCTAACCTATTAATATTTTCCCACAATATTCATGTGTTCCTAAACCTAAATGTAGATTCTATGAACAAAGATTCTTTCTTGGAACGGCACGCATGTGGAACTCCCCGTTTGCCTGCTTTCCAACTGACTACAATCCCAATTAATCCAATTTACTAAATTTCAACTACTTATGTTTACTAAGCTACAATCACATTGACTAATGTATACCTATTAACTCTTATCGTCTGGTTGCATCCGCGCCTTGATAAGTGGGGATTCTTATGTAAAAAAAAAGACTGTAATTTTCTAAGGCTTTCAATATAATGCTAATAGAGTCACGTTTTATACATGCTACTACGACCATGAATTAAATAAAAAGGCTCCGCTAGAAATACTATGCAGATATCAAAGTTGGACACAAAAAATTATGAGTTCGGTAAGATACGGACTAAGAAAATCGGAGGTTACTGTGACCAAAACGTTGTGAAAATTACACTTAAGATGAGAACAAGAATACGTAAAACTCAAATAATACGAATAAATAACACAAATATCCAACATTCAGGAACGTAATTGCATGGAAAACCCTGGTCAGTGCAGATTACTATTTTGCTATTTCTAGTTTCATTTTTGGCAATGAAATGACGACGTGCTCAAACTCATTACAAACTTCCGGAAACAACGAAAGCGCGGCCATGTATGCAATACAATCGTAGCATATTTCTTGAAAATGACTCTACATTTGACGAAATAAAAGTATTTCACTCTAGAGGCTGAACTCCTTATTCTGGGAAGCAAACCAAGTGTAATTGTGTCGGAGAAAGTTTTAAGAGCTTTTAACAGATTAATGCATCGCCAATAGAAAGAATAATTCGGCGTCCATTAACAAATCCAAATGATATAGATGAAAACGAAATTGGTTGCAGAGCATGGGAACAGAACCTGTTAGATAATAGAAAATGCATCTGACATGGAATTCGTAAAGTGATAATGAAACAATCAAATGGAAAATCGTTTCTGCTGTTTTAAAAGTGTCATAGTAAATACGAAACCCGTTCTAAAATGAATGTCTCTTATTTTTTAAATTCAAAAACTAAAACGTTTAAAGCCCACAACGACGATAATGAAACCAAGCAAACGATGTAGATTTTATGTTTTATATTTATTTTTGCTACAGTCTCAATACTTTTTTGTGTTTACTGTGCATAAGCACACTCATATCTTTATTGACATCTTGAAGTGGACGAACTTTGGCACTCATATCACTTTGCCACTCATGTCTTTATTGACATCTTGAAGTGGACGAACTGTGCCACTCATATCACTTTGCCACTCATATCTTTAATGACATCTTGAAGTGGACGAACTTTGCCACTCATATCTTTATTGACATCTTGAAGTGGACGAACTTTGCCACTCATATCTTTAATGACATCTTGAAGTGGACGAACTTTGCCACTCATATCACTTTGCCACTCATATCGTTATTGACATCTTGAAGTGGACGAACCAATCTCTTAACTGTGCTGACATAATCTTCATCAGCGTCGTAAACGTTCAACACACAACATTCATTATTCTGGAACACGAAATACTTCTAATTGTGTTGAAAATAAGGGTTAAAACGTTTTACTTGTGAGACTGAGCATAAAGGTCTCTCGCGTTCAACATTACTCTTTTTCAGCTTTTTTCTTTTGTGAGTGCGTTAGAAGCAATGGAGATAGTAGTTTTGTGCGCAATAGCAGCCGCCCATCCTTTAACGAACCACTACTAGTTGAATTTTTTGGCGTTTCCTGAAGGATATGAACAGTTTATACCTTTAATTAATCAGTCTATCAATCCGGATAAACAAAAGCCGCGTTTTCATTATAGATTAGATGCAGATTTATATCATATATATCGTCCTGACGCAATCCAAGTCAGCCATATAATATTGTTATACTTTACAAGACAGACGTAGGTTTGCGGACATATATCTCTAAAAACTTTTTTGGAAAACAGTTACCCTCATCTCCCTAGTCGTTTCACGACGTCTCGGACGACACATCCTCTGGCCTTCTTCGGGGGAGTAATTGCGACGGGATAGGGATGCTGAACATGTAACTTATTCTTAGTAATTACTGCATTTAATAGTTGTAATCAGGTTTTGGCAAACTAATCATCTGCCTGTGTGGTTAAAATTGAACCGCTTTCTTCAAACAATGTTTACATAGAACTGTAAACTATTAACGCGTCAGTCCACCGTGTCACGGGCCTCTGGGTCGATGAAGGTTGAATTTGAGGTTCTAACTAATGCTTTTTCCTAAGAACTATAAAGATGCGAGTATACCGTCCGCAAAAAGCATAAACGCACACATAATGAAGCCTTATCTCAAAAGATTGCAAAAGCAAAAACAACAAGCAAATATAAATAATTATTACTCCAAAGTAGATCGAAAGTCTATTATAATATTTTAGGTTGGAAAAAAATAATGTGGAATTTTGACGTCTAAGTACATGTAAAAAAAACGACATTATTTTTGCACCAACCTAATATAAATTTAACATTTTTAATTACATATTTTTATGATATAAATGTTTTTTTCGCGTGCTTGGAATTCAGAGGATTTAGATTGTGCCGTTTCCAACTTAAACACTCATTTTTAATATTATTTTACTAATATGTTTGCTATGTCTTTAAACTATAATAACTGTTAGAGGAGTGATGACTATATACCTAAATTACTGTTATGTAATTTCTGATTTTGCCATCTGGTTCTCTAGTCTTTTAAAAGTGATTATCTTCTGTGTTCTGCTTACATATCCTTAAGTAACTATAGTATATATATATATATATATATATATATATATATATATATATATATATATATATATATATATATATATATTTGTACTGATGAAGATTAAAGGATTGGTTTAAAATATGTACTTGTAAAGCAAGTTTAAGTTTTTTCATAATATTATTATTTTGTATCCCTGTACGTTTTCAATAGAAAAATTATAAAAAAAGTTACAAACTTGTATAATTTTTTCATACAGTTTCATATATATAGAGCGTGAGCAACAAAACGGCCCCAACTCTAATTAGGCCCCGTTTCTTAGTGTTTTGTCCGAAGGAAATGAAACCTTTGTCATAACTAGTATATTATATTCAAAATATCACATAAACACGCTAGGGTATTTGGCCTTTTTCCCCCTGTTTACTGTAAAATACTCAGAAAAACAATTGAATGTCCTCTATTTTGGGGGTACCTTTGTATATATATATATATATATATATATATATATATATATATATATATATATATATATATATATACATATATGCATAGTAAATAATAAGTTCACATTTGAAAAATAAATAAATCAATAAATAAATAATTTTCGATCTAAATATAATAACCCGCAGCCACCATATCGGGCAAAAGGCAAATGAAAACAAATGATTGCCTTTGTCTTTCTTCCTATTTCTAGATTTACACCTATAATTTGTGCAATTCTAATTTTAACTTACCTAAACTTCAATTATCAATTTCAGAACTATCCATTGCTTTTTTAGGCAACGATAAAAGTGGATGTTTGTTAGTTTTCTATCTAATTGTTTTATTTTCTTTCATTGAATATTAACTTTTTGCTTTCTCTACAAACTCAATTTCTTTTATGAACATTTAGCTACATTGAACACACATCATTCCAACCGGATTTTTCGCACTTTGAACTTTAAACAATTGGATGTAATATTCTAGCTATTTGTTTTTAAAGGATACTTCTTTCGCCTCTCTGATCACAAATTAAGGAAGCATTATCCACGCTAAAAAGTTATTCCTGGTTTGTCTTTTTCTATTTTTTCATGTATATATTTTTAACTGACAAACAATTTTTGCAATTTATAACTATATTCCATTAATATTAATTTTATTCATTGCGGACAATTATCTTCATCTTTTCTGGGTCGTTTTCCGACGTATCGACCAACTATTTCTCTGGCCTTCGTCAGGTGGTAACCGCGACTGATAGGAACTCTGAATATCCTGACTGCATTCACTGCAATTACTGCCTTCAGTTGTTGTTGTCGTCTCACTATGTTTTAGCAAAATAAACGCCTAGACGATTTTGGTTATGATTGAAACCGTTATCTTCAGACAATTCTCACCTGGGACCGTGGTGAATCAACCTCTATCAACTGCGTGAGGGGTGCAATAAATAAAACAACTATGGAAGGCAGTAATAGCAGTAAATGCAGTTAGGATATTCAGAGTTCCTATCCGTCGCGGTTACCACCTGACGAAGACCAGAGGAAAAGTTGGATGACATGTCGTTAAACAACTAATAAAAGATGAGGATACTTGTCCGCAATAAATAAAACATAACAAATAATAGTCTTCTCAATAATGAATTACAATTTAAATAATAGCATAAATATCACCCAGCAAATTCTAGCTTTGTTACACTTATAATTCGCCAATTACTCACTTTCCTCTGATGAGAAGAGCAACCGTGACATTCTTTGAAAGTACGCGGAATTAAGAAAATTGTTTTTGGAATATTATGTCGAATAATACATTTATATGTAAATTTAGATCGGCAGTTTTAATTTCTTTTATCTTATAATAATCTCCACTTTCTATTGTGTCTGTATTTATCATTTTCTTTGGTTTGAAATCAATTCATTAATATATAAATATTAATATTTATATTATATTGAAGTTTAATTTGGATTATATTTGGTAAACATTTTGTTTCCGCTGTATTGACTATTTCTCTATGTCTGCCTGTCTGTTTGTGTGTGTCTCTCTCTGTCTCTGTCTCTCTCTCTTTCTCTCTATCTCTATTTCTCTCTCTCTCTCTCTCTCTCTCTCTCTATATATATATATATATATATATATATATATATATATATATATATATATATATATATATAATAAAAGTTACAATAAGTGTACTAAGGTAATCCAAATGGTAAACTTTAAATACATTATAAATATTAAAGAGTTAATATTTACAAGTAAAATAAACTCAGTCAGATATAAAAAGCTCAATAAAACCGAAAAAGAAAATAGAGCTTATAATATGAACAAATGATTAATAAAATATGTTAAAAGACATCTTGAAAAAGAGTTAAAGACATATTTAATTAAAAAAAAAAAAGAAAGCACAATATAAGTGGATAGCCCTTAATCCGCGGAGTTTCGAAGAAATACTCTCCTTCTAATCAGAGGGCAGGAATTAGCAAAATGCATGATCGGATTTTGCATATAAAAGTATTTAATGAAACTACAAGTAAGTCAAAGATCTTACTTGGTTAAAAAAGGGTGAGGTAAGGGGAACCGGAGGCAAAAGAAAAAATAATAAAAAGATTTCACATGAATGGATAGTCCGGTGAAGGGAAAAAATCCAAAAATGGTAAAATCCAAAACGGTCGAATTTAAAATTTCAATCCACTGGGTAAATTCCAAATGGTCCAAAATCATCCAAAAGGCAGAGTTCCTTGGAAAAAAGCGCAAATGGAATGAATTCCAAATCATTAAAAGATATCTTTTAACATATTTTATTAATCATTTGTTCATATATATATATATATATATACATACATATATAAGCTTGTTGCATAAGCTCCAGCTATTTAATAAAATATTGGTTCTAAAACATGTTTTGATATTTTCCAACGTGGTATATATCATTAGAAATCACGAATTTGGTTCTACAAGATAATGGTTATCGTTTTTTGCTAATATAATTTTTAAATTCTTTTTCAGAACCGTCAAATGCATTGTCAAGTAAATAAAAAATTAGATTATATATCATTAGAAAGCACGTATTCTATTCTACAAGGTAATGTTTTTCGTTATTTGCTCATATAATGCCTTCGTGATTCTTCAGAACCGTTAAATGGATTACTTAATAGATTATTTTAAAATACATATTCAACGCCCCCCTCTTTTCGCCTTAATCGAGGTAAAAGGCGAGTGAAGTAGCCAACGGCGGGCGCTTAGGCAACAACCTAATACATGATGAAATGCATGGAAATGATTTTTTTCCCCAACGTGATAGACGGAGATATTACTACGTCCGATTCCTGGTGCTAATAACAACCAAGATTACTAAAGAAGTCAGAAGCTAAAAATAATACGAGAACATTGCTAAATGGCTAAAAAGTTAAATGCATCTACTTGAAAGTTTTGTCATTGTTTCGATACAGTGTGTGTTACTTATTTGATTTGACTGTCTTTGGTGCGCTTAAGTTAGTTTTCCAACTTTGAAAGAAACACTACGCATTAATGATGATGTATGAGCCTCAGAAAAAAAAAAGTTTATAAAACTGTGTATATTTAGCTTTAGCTTTTTTGAAATAACGAAAAGACATAACGCCGGAAGCAAATAGCTTATTTGATATATAAGCCATTACGCACGCGAAAAAAATGAGATAACACTAAGGAGTGAAATAACGTAGTGAATAAGTTTAAAAATTAAACGAGCCGTGGCAAGGGTTACTGATTCAATGTACACGTCGTACTAAGGATACGAACAAACAGTGTATCTTGCTGAGATTTTGGTTTGGAAAAGATGGATTGTTTGCCTGTTGCGTATATTTTTTAGACAGCAACAATGACTGTGCTATTTTGATATATCAGACTACTGTTTTCATCCGGAGTATAATTTTCACAGCAATTCAGGTGATGTAACCTCGGACCTTCTTCAGGTGTATTTTGTCGAATTCGGGAATGTTTCTGTCGAACTCGGGAATTTGGTCCGAATTTCGAATGGAACCTTTATTTACTTCACAAGAATAGCATGTTCTCGTTCCGTCAGTCATGATTGGATAGATGGGCTAAGTAATTCCCAATTTTAGTTTTCGGTCGCACACACTGTGAATAGAACCTTCCATATTCAGCAGAATACCATTTGTACAATTGGTTTCTGCAAGATCTCTAACTACAGAAATTCATCCGATCGTAAAAATAGTATTTTGTCTCATTGATAAAAAAGAAAGTTTTTACAGGGAAATATTTTACGTAAAACTTACCTAGAGAAATAATAAAATCTCAGCAAATCATTTTCGAAAATCGAAACATTCTAATCTTAAAAATAGTCTTTACTCTCTTATAGATAAAAGAGAAGATTTCTTTTACAGGGGAATATTGTACGTTACACCAAACAAGAGAAATCAAATTCTCAACAATTCATTTTTGAAAATCCTCTATCTGATCTTAAAAATAGGGTTTCTGTTTTATAGATAGAAAAAAAAAAGGATTTTTACGGGGAATATTTTATATTTCACCGTCCATTGGAAATAATACAATCTCAGCATATCATTTTAGAAAATAGAAAGAGTCTGATTCAAAAAATAGTCTTTCTTTCTTATAGAAAAAAACAGATTATTTGCGGGGGAATATTTTACGTTACACAACTCAAGGGAACTGATAATATCTCAGCAAATAATTTTCGAAAATCGAAATAATCTGATTTTAAATATAGCCTTCCTCTCTTTTTGACAAAAAGAGAAGAAGAATTTTAACAGAGGAACATTTTCCGTTACACTAATCAATAGAATCTATAAAATGTCAGCTATTTCTTCTTTAAAATATAGAATTATTGCCATCTAATGGTATATCTTAATTGTAGAGTATTCGACTAATGGTCGAATAATCCCCTGTTCGAGCTCGGATGTACCTCACTATTGTGTTTTATTTTTTCTTACTCATGAGTTATTTTAACGAATAATAAAGAGGGACCATTTAATATCGCTGCAAATCATTTCTTTTTTACAGATCTAAAAACGAAACATTAATAAGTAGTGTCTTTTTATTGCATTCAACGTCGAACCCAAATATACACTGATGTGATATTGTAAACAAACACAGACGCAATTTGATGAATATTATTATTATTATCATTATTATTATTATTATTATTATTATGATTATTATTATTATTATTATTGTTGTTGTTGTTATTGTTGTTGCTGTTATTATTATAATTATTATTATTATTGTTATTATTCTTCTTATTATTATTGTTTTTATTATTGTTATTATTATTGATATTATTATTTACATTATTACTACTACTACTACTACTACTACTACTATTATTATTATTGTTGTTGTTGTTTTTTGTTGTTATTTTGCAAATTAGTTTTTATTAGCCTCCTAATATATAGTAATCAATAAAGGATTGATTCTGTAATATTAATACCGTAATCTGCATAAATTAAGATACACTATTTAAGCGCATTGTACCGGCCAACACCGCGAAACGCCGGGCAACGCGCGGTGGTCAGCTAGTAAGCTCATTAATAAAAGCGAACACTGAAATCAAGCCGTGGCAAGAATTACTTAATCTACGCCTGGTATTTAAAACGCGAACAAACAATGAATCTTGCTGACATTTTCGTATAGATAAGATGAATTGTTTGCACGGTTCATTTGTTCTTTTTAAATATATTGTTTAATGGCCGTTTACGTAAGATGTAAACGTTATTATCTATGTTTATTGGTATATTCTTATTACAATGATAACGATGAACCAACATAGTTTAAAGAAGTGCTTAACAACGATGGCGATTATAACGTTATCTATATAAATAAACAAGTAGCTGTTTGTATGTGTGTGTGGGGGGATGCGTGTGTGTGTGTGAAATATTCTATTATTTTATTATTTCCCTTGGCCGGTGTAACATAAAGTGTCCACCAGTAAAGCGTATTCCAATCTAAATATTACGTTGGCAAGAAAGTTCTTGCGGAAAATTGTAATTTCCTTTCAAATGATGTGTTTTCCCAGGAGATTTCGTTATAATACCTTTACTTTATATATTTTCTAAAGCGTTTTTCGTTCTATCCAATTCTTTTTGATTGTTTTAAAACAATTACGATTTCCCCCCTTTATTTAATGGCGGGTTTATATAACATGTATACGTATTTTCCTTTGTTATCTGTATATTTTTATTACAACGGTAACGATGCACCAACGTAGAGGGAAGAAATATTATTGGCGATTATGACGTTATGTATGTATAAATAAAACAGTACATGTTTTTGCGTATCTCTGTGTAAAATATGTAATCGATAAACTCTAAGACTACTGGTGACTTAATACTAAAATAAAGAGGAGATAATAACCGCACACCGATGTGAATTAACAATGCGCACAAAAACATGTCGGCAAGTTTAATTGCAAAATGATCAGTTTAACTTGAAATACTTCTATTATATTGCGCATGCAGAAAATCACTTATAACTTGAGGTGGTTTAATTTTAAATATTTCTCATTTTTCTTTAGATAGCTCAAGCGGTAGGACACTTGGATTTGGCGCTAGATATTTCTGTTTCGATTCTAGCTAGCGGTCCCTAATTTATTTTTGTAATATATTGTAATCAGTAGTATATATAAGGTATAATATAATATATAATAGTGTATGTCTTCCGTAAGAATAAAAAATGAAATTTGTCTGGATTAAAATATAGTTCACTATATTTTAATTCAGGCAGATTTCGTATTTATTCGACCGGTCAAAATCGGACGGGTCCCGAATTATATTTTTTTTACTTTGAAAATGTATTTGTTATGATACAAAACTCGGATAGTGGGATTGAACAAAGAATATACTAAAAACGCGATTATTCCTCTCCTCAAAAATGTCGAAGTAGCCCTTTCTGTATTTTCCCGGACGAATAGCAATATAGTAATATCTTTTCAAAAGGAAAAAAAAGGCCGAGTCTTGAATTACCTCGGGACAAGACCATACCGCAATCAAAATGAAAATAACCTTTTTATTAATCGTTTATAAAATGTAAGTCATTGATAACATTTTTGTAGCAAGGTTAATGATGTCATTTTTTATCGAAGATACGTGCTCAACGAACTTTGTGGACAGCCCGCACGGCCGCTGACTAAACCGCCTATAAAAATGCGAAGACGTGAACGAACAATAAATCTGGATACCATTTTAGTTTAGATAAAGTGATTTGTTAGCAAGGTTCATTCTGCTTTAAAATATAATGAAGCGTTTATGTAAACTTTAAGGGTCACTGCAATGATATGTGATCAAGGATTTAAGAGTTTGTCCCTTGAATAATTCCATACAGACACGCGAACATAGTTATATCTACTGTTTTATTTACAAATATGTATACTTGTTTAATTAAGTGAGACTTCAGGGTGATGTTAGAGTCTGTCCTTAATTACGGTGCTACAGCCTGGACACTAACCAAGAAATTAGAAAGAAAACTAAACAGCACATACCCCCGTGTGCTACGAACAGTATTAAATATATCTTGGCAAAATCATCTCTCGAAGCAGGAACTTTATGACCACCTACCTGACATATCTAATGCCATCAGGGAGAGACACCTACGATTTGCCGGTCATTGTCTGAGTGGCAAGCATGACTTGGTGATTGATGTATTGCCATGGAATCCACGACACAGACGCGCAAGCAATGGACGACTAAAATCCAT
Source organism: Euprymna scolopes (assembly GCF_053919585.1). Classification (NCBI taxonomy): domain Eukaryota; kingdom Metazoa; phylum Mollusca; class Cephalopoda; order Sepiida; family Sepiolidae; genus Euprymna; species Euprymna scolopes. Next base: position 26,707,780 of record NC_136511.1, on the reverse strand, counting down.
GTATATCCAGCGTATAGCTCACGACACCAACTGTGAACCTGACGATCTTAGCCAGCTAGTGGAATACAGGGAATGCTGCAGAGGAAGAGTGGCATTGATCCGGGCAAGGTGACGCCATGATGAGGATGATAATGATGATGTCGGTGGTGGTGGTGATGATGATGATGATGATGAGGATGAGGATGATGATGATGGTGATGATGATGATGATGATGATGATGATGATGCTGATGATTATATAAGAGAGAGTATTGCCGGGAAAATACTGTAATACAGTGTTATGTTTTACATGTCTATTTAACGTTTTTCCTCTTAACCTTCTGTGTTACCACCCTTTCATATTCTAACAGCCGTCTGATAACATGTCAGATAGCAATGAATATTTTTTGAATTATTTTTCCAATTACCTAAGTTCTGCAAGCTGTGCAGGTAGAGCTAGTTTATAATAAAGTTAGTAACAACTATACCCTCAAATACCTGTCTCCATCACTAAAATAATCTACTAACTCACCATGCTCATAATTTACATCAGTAAGATTCTTCGCATGTTTATCGAAAGCAATAATTTTGCAAAAAATAAAAATAAAAAATAAAAAGAAACATAATAAAACACTATATCTGTTTCATAAGAGACATCTTAAAGTATTTTACCCATTGCGCCAGCGTTTTTCCTAGTTCTATCGTAGTCGAATTTTGATGATGTGTCACGGGATCCCCGATTCCAATTTCAATTTGCAAGGGAGCAAATTACATACAAAAATTATTATTTCGTGATTTTACATTTTAAAAATGAAAAAAAACCGTCAAGAACACCTGACGTAACATTTTACATTCTAGAGCGATAACCGCAACATGAGAAAAAAATAAAACAACAAAGCTGATTATTCTGATCATCAATACATATATACAAGATAATATGATATATTAATAATAAAAACATTCCTGCCAAAATATTATAGATTTGGGATCTTGTTGGTTTACGAACGTTGTTGAACTAATAATAATAATAATAATAATAATAATAATAATAATAAGAAGAAGAAGAAGAAGAAGAAGAAGAAGATGAAGAAGAAGAAGAAGAAGAAATTTAGATTTCTAATTTATAAGCGATAAAAAAACAATAAATTTATCTATGGTTCGTGGCCTAACGGTTAAGGCGCCGGACTATGGAAACATGGTCTGAAGTTCAATCCCTAGAAAGAGTTGAGCTTCGCTGATGAGAGATGAATAACTCGAAACACGCGTGTGTGTTGATTAATGTTTAAAAATAATAACAATAAATTTAAAAAAAGAAGTTATATATACGCCCCCAAAAATTATGGGCGACTTTCTAAAATAAATACACAACAAAACCGTGCTTCGAGGCGAAGCCAATATAAACAGAATCTATCGTTTACAAAAAAGCAACAACAAAAAAATCTAAATTTATAAGCGATAAAAATCAACAGTAAATACATCTAGGGGTCGTGGCCGTACGGTTAAGGCGCCGGACTATGGAAACATGGTTTTAAGTTCGACCCCTAAAAACAGTTGAGCTACGCTGTTTAGAATTAATTAACTCGAAACACGGTTGTACGTAGATTACTGTTTTGAAAATAATAAAAATAAATTTATATATATATATATATATATATATATATATATATATATATATATATATATATATATATAAACGAATTAGACCGGAAGTCTAGAAGAGCAAAGTTTAATTTAATGTACACATACTTTAAAGGAAAATTGCTCATACTGTAGATATATGATAACCTCAATTTGTATATTCATTCTAGAGCTATATTAATATGTAAATAATATATCAGTTTGAAAAGGAAAAACAAAACAAACTCAAATTTAGTGTACGATCCTTTCAGAAACGATAGTTATTTTATTTATATTGACAATGAATGTTTTTTTTAATTTTTAATCTTGTCTCCTCATCAACGCAAATGCGGATAAGATTAAATACCAACATAAACTAGCATTTTGTCAATGAATCTTTATGATGAACGGGTTACCAATAATTGTTTTAGATTGTCACTATATATATATATATATATATATATATATATATATATATATATATATATGGAGATATATGTATGTACGTATGTATGTATGTATGTGTGTATATGTCCAGCTGCCGGAGAGGTTAAAACTCCGTGATAATAAAACATGCACACTATGCCACTGCTCAGTTATCTCACTATTTCAGTTTGTCACTGTGCAACCAGTGGTAGGGTGCGAGAGGTTACAATATGTGCAGCACAAGCGTGTTGTGTCGCGATCGTTATGTGCAGATATATTTCCAAGAAGAAGAAAAATAGTAAAAGTCCTATGGCGATAGGTGAGTGGCGACGTGCGCAGGCTTAGCGGGCTGGAAGTGCATAGCTGCAAATCTGCACATAGGCGGCCAGTGATTTATCTAACATCGTCGACTAAATCGCTTACAGGGTGGAAGCAACTTCGGTGGATGATCTGGCGGCTGAGCAGCCTTTTCTAGGGATACACTGCTCACCCATGAATTTTGGAAGTGTCTAGAAAAGGCGACCTATAAATTTCCTACCCTTTTATAAGCTAGTCAGCTTCCTGCGGTAGGCGGCTACTCCATATTTCCATGTGAAACAAGATAAAGTTGAAGAAAAATAATGAAAAGGGAAAATCAACATTTTATCAAGAAAGGAATAACCTTACGTGGAATGTGAAAACTTTGCTAGATGTCCTGCACAGTGAAAGCCCTGAGCGTAGGACGGCTATTGTAAAAAGAGAGCTCGCTAGGTACAGCATAGATATTGCGGCATCGTCTGAAACACGATTTAGTGCTGAGGATCAATTGGTGGAAGTGGGCTCGGGATAGACCTTTTTTTGGAATGAAAAACAATCGTGGCTGAGACAAGAAGGTGGAATTGGCTTTGCTGTGCGTTCTGATTTGGTGACGAGGGTTGAATAGCCAATCTGTGTAAGTGACAGAATTATGATGATGCGCTTCCCTCTTGCATACAGGAGGTATATGACGATTTTATCTGTGTATGCCCCTATCATGGGTCATGATGAAGACACCATCACGACGTTTTACCGAGATCTCAGTCGTACCATTTCCTATATTCCTTTGTCTGAGAAGGTCTTACTCATGGGTGATCTCAATGCAAGGGTTAGAAGGGATCATCATACCTGGGACTCACTCGGCCGGTTTGGTGTAAGTAGGATCAACAGTAATGGTCTGCATCTTCTCCATCTATGCACTTAGTTTATATCTATCTGTAACACTTTCTTCGGTCATAAAAAGGTACATAGGTTTACCTGGACCCATCCTCGTTCAAAACAAGGTCATTTGATTGATTACATTATTTCCAGGAAAACAGATTAGCGGGACGTCTGCAGTGTGCGTGTTATGCGTGGAGATGAATGCGGCACAGATCACTTTTTGGTACGCGGGATGTTGAAAATCTATATATGGACGAAGTGTATGTTGGGTGGTGTTAGGATTCTCAGGCGGGTTGATGTGTCCAAGGTGGATGATTCAAGTGTACGTGAAACGCTTCGATCCGGAGTTAATTCTGATTATTTGGATGGGTCCTGGGCACATTTTAAAAATACAATCCATAAAATAAGTGTGGATGTCCTAGGCTTCCGCAAATCTAAACAGTAGGATTGGTTTGCTAAAAATGAGTTGCACCTTTAGAGGTTGTCTGCCTCTAGTGGAGGTCGAGAGTCCCTCCAACAGTCACTTAAAGCGCACAAGGGTGTTCTCCAAAAGCGACGTCAAAATGAAGAATCAGTGGTGGGCTAAACTCGCCAATCAAATCCAGATAGCATTTGATTGTAGAGACCTCACGCGCATGTCCAATTTCCATAAAAAACTTTTGGTGTTCAAACACTATCTATATCTCCCATACTTGCAAGTGATGAAATTACCCTTATAAAGGATCCTAACAAGAATCTCATTCGTTGGACCGAGCATTATTCTGATCTCTTTGACAACCCCTCTAATGTTGATGAGGACATCATCAATGAATTTTTAACACAACAGAAGCTTATCCATAACATGCATGTGGTTCCTTCTGAGAATGGAATTTAAGATGCAATCAAGGAAGTGAACGTTGGCAGGGCTCTAGGGCTTGGTGGTATTCCTCTGGATGCCCTCTTACATGGGGGTGATGAAATTCTTCATGAAATTCTTCATCTTATTTTTATATAGGGGTTTCATTAAAAGAGAGTCTTATTATAAGTGATGCTTAGAAAGAGTCTTATTAGAGTGTTTGCCGTTGAGAGAAAGTCTTATTACAAGTGATGTATCTTGAAGAGAGAGAGATGTTGTTGTAAGAGAGATTGTTCGTTTATAACGATTCATATATATTAAAATATTCATACTTAGATGTGTTGAAGAAGGAGAAGCTCTTTGAGTGAGGAGATAGTGTTCAGACAGTCTTAGTGTAGATATGAGATGTAGAGTTCACATTGTCGATATGAGATATCGAGACTTGACATTTTATAACACAGATATATAGACATATAATACAATTTTCACTTTACCTTTTTGATAGAATAAAAACACAAAGACGAGCTTTATCAAAACACATGCTGGGTGTATTTCTTCACGACCGGCCGAGGTTTTCATCATCAAGAATTCAAATCTTCACATATTAAGTTTAAAAGTGACCGTCTCGCTTCCTAGACGTTCGAATTCCAAACTCCAGACTATCGTCTGCCGTTCTAAAACTCCCTCTGAGTTTCTCGCTGACTCACTTACTAACTAACTAACTCTTTCTATATTTAGAAATCTATGCATGCCCAGCCAACATGACCAAACTCACGTGCCATCCACATGCGTGACTTGCCCGTTTCCGAACATTATGATTTTCCAATAATCTATTTTTTCTTTGTTGTTTTCACATATCTAATTCATTTAACCCATATTTTGTTATCACATTCTTTTAACAATGAATAGTTTATTTATTATTTATTTCATCAGAATTAACAATTTACTGGACATCCATTTAAACCTATTGTTCTTTAAAACTTATATCCAGGGTTCGATTTCTGCTTTCTCTCATTTTATTTTCATTTTTATTAATCTCTCCATTTTTATACGTACATGAAAAGGGGACAGCCCTTATCATGTAACATTATCACTGATGTCTGGAAAGAGTGCTCCCGTGTATCAGGATTGGGTTGATGCAATTCTTATATCACTGTACAAGGGAAAGTGGCCCAGGATCGACTGTGGAAGTTATCGTGGGATAAGTTTGTTGGAAGCAGTTGGCAAAGTATTTTCCAGAGTGCTCCTCAATAGATTGTTAAAGTATATTTGGTTATCCGTCATTCCAGAAAGCCAAAGTGGCTTTCATCCGGGCAGAGGAACCACGGACAGGATCTTCTGTGCTCAGCAGTTGCAGGAGAAACGTAGTAAACACATGTTCCGCTTCATCAGGTTTTTGCTGAGTGGACTAAGGTTTTTGATACCGTGAACAGAAGTGCCCTATGGATAATTATGGGCAAGTTGGGATGCCCACCTAATTTTCTCCGATTACTCAGGCAGCTCCACACTAATATGACGGTTTGCCTGAACTTCAACGGAGTCCTATCGGAACCCATTTCGGTCGACAATGGTGTGAAGCAGGGTGATATCCAAGCATGTACACTTTTTTCAATTTATTTTGCAACTATGTTATCATATGCTTTTAGGGATTGTTCTCTAGGTGTGTATTTGCGTTTTACAACCACAGGTAGGGTATTTGATCTTCGTCGTTTTCATGCTTCTACAAGTGCCTTTCAGCACCTGGTTCGTGAAATGCTTTATGCGGATGACGCCTATTTTGTAGCCCATGGTGAGAGGCATACGCAGGGTATCATGGATCTGTATTCGGGGGCGTGTGCGTCTTTTTGGCTTACTATTAGTCTCAAGAATACTAAGGTCATGTTCACACCTCCACCCGATAGTTTGGAACCAAATATTTTGTCACCAACCAGAGACTTGCCGTGGTTGACACATTTGTGTATTTAGGTAGTACTCTCGCCAGAGATGGGATCCTGGATGCTGAGGTCAACTATAGGATACAGCGTGCCACTAAGGCTTTTGGTGGCTTAGAGAAGCGAATATGGTCTGACAGGGCTATATCTATTCATACCATGATCAGTGTCTATCAATCTTGTAATTTACCATCGCTGCTTTACCCTTCTGAGACCTGGAAACATAAAAGTCATTGAGAGAGTGCACCAGAAATTCGTGAGACACTTTATCGGCATCAGGTTGAGCACTTTTATACCTGATATGGATGTTCTCATGCGATCTGACGTACTTTGTATCTCGAAGTTGATATTACGCAAGCAGATGAGGTAGGCAAGACATCTGATAAGGATAGCCGATGATAGATTGCCAAAGCGCCTGTTCTGTGGTGAAATTACTCAAGGAAAGCGTCCGCAACAAGGGAACGCTTTAAGGATAACATTAAAGATAATCTTAAAGCTGTTGGTATTGAAGTGTTCAGTTGGGAAAGTGCTTCCAATGATCGTAAAAAGTGGCGCTCCTTGGTCTATCATGGCTGTGATAGTTTTGTGAAGAAAAAATATGAGCATGCAAAATGAAGCGTGATATCCGGGAGAAAAAATCTGTAAGATATATCAGGTCTGTCGGAAGATTTCGTGCATTACCACACCGGTGATTTATGCGGTAAAATGACTTTATCCGGAGATGGCCTAGCTAGCCACAAGCTTTCTCATGGAAATCAATCTTTCTTTCATGGGGAAAAATTGCAGGGCACAGATGTTCTGTTTACTCTGTGGCCTGTAAACTGAGTGGAGGCCTGAAGCCTCATATGAGCGATCACAGTAGAGCAGCACCAGTTGGTATCCCTCAATCTCAGCTTAAGTGTGACCTTTGCAACAGATTGAGTAAGAGCAGGGTTGGTCTGAAGAGCACTCTTCGTTCCCACATAAAATACAAATGAATGCATCTTGATCACATATCCACATGTATATGTGTGTATGTGTATAAGTATATATGTATGTGTATATAATTTATACATATAAAAATAGATGTTTCAAAAAATACATGAAGATCTTTGACTTACTCACAGTTTCATCAAATACTTTTGTATGCTAATTCCGATCCCGCATTTTTCTAATTGCTACCCTCTGATGAGAAGAGAAATTATTTCTTCGTAACTCCGCGGATTAAGGACTATCCACTTATTAAGTGTTTCCTTTTCAGATTAAATATGTTTGTAACTCTTTTTAAAAGTGTTTTATAACATGGTTTATTAACTGTTTGCTCTTATTATAAGATCTATATCCTATTTGGTTTTATCGAGCTTTTAAAGATGGTTGAAATTACTTTATAAATATTAATCCTTTAATATTTATAATATACTTTTGTTTTATTATCTTGGATAATTTTGGTAAATTTAATTGTTATTTTTCTTTCATATATATATATATATATTTATATATATGTATATATATGTGTATATCTATATATATATATATATATATATATATATATATATATATATATATATATACATTTAACTTACCTTTTAAGTCACCCTTTTTTGGCTTAATTTATTGGTACATGAACAATGCAGTGGATGTATATATATATATATATATATATATATATATATATATATATATATATATAAATCAAAGAAACTATAGGGATGTAGTGTTTACCTGATATGCGCAATGGTAAACTTCAAACTAATATAATTAATAGGGTTTATATATAGATAATTTTATCCTAACCGAATTTAAAAAGCACAACAGACAATAGAGAGTAACGCTTATTATGAGAGGAAGAAAATTAAAACTGTAAATTGAACTTTACAATCAAAATTTATTGTTCGATTTAATACTCAAAAAAATAATTTACAATTGTAAATCGTTTTATGGAGTATTCAGTCGAACAATAAATTTGTATTGTTAAGTTCAACTTACAGTTACAATTTTCTTTCTCTTATATATATATATATATATATATATATATATGTATATGTATATATATATATATATATATATATATATAAACTACCCGTGACCCGTTGGGTCAGTATGTTATATTAGCTAATGAATTAATGTATGAGCGTGACACTTGTGACATGAATAAAATAGTTCTTTTTTTTACATAACAGAAACATTTCTATGAAAGTAAATTAAAATGAAAAAAGCATATACATAGATTTGTAGGAGTCGTTCTGTTTATTATAATTGCTTATTTTTTAAATAAGTAATTTATAGTTACTGAATTATAAGTGGTTGGCCATACTTATTCGTAAATGTGCACTGAACAGATACAATAATATTTATTATAGTCAAATTCAAATTTTGATATATCTACATTTTTTTACATCGTTCGTTTCTGTATTACGTTAAAATTATTCTAAACCACACTCTTCAACCGTTTGATAATAATTTCGAAATAATAACGTTAATATTTCAGCGTCCCAATTGTTCATTTGTTTTTTGTTTATTTTAAACACCACGTTTCCCACGTTAAATAATAATTTCGCAATAATAACGTTAATATGTCAGCGTCCCAATTGGACTTTGTTTCGCGTTAAAGTTATCCAAATAAACAATTGTTAATACTGTCTGCTTTTTTCTTTAGATCATTCAGTTCTGTATTACGTTTCAATTATTATAAACCCCACTCTTCCCATGTTAGATAAAAATTTTGAAATAATAACCTAAATATTTCAGTGCGCAGGGTTTGCGCGCATGCCCAACCGGATGTCGTAAAGTGGGTTACATACATCGTTACAAGATCATTTGAGTTTTATAAGTATATCTATCTCTCTCTCTCTCTCTCTCTATATATATATATATATATATATATATATATATACATATATATATATATGTATATATATATATATATATATATATATATATATACTTCAGAATAAAATTATCTACCAATCAACTGGTATGGAAACCTGTGATTATATTATTGACAGTAATATTCTATAAGTATTTTCCCATCTAAATAAAAAAATTGCTCGATATACAAGATAGATCAAACAAATCAAATTTCAAGCATTCAATAAAATGAACGATTTCCTGCGTGAAATGGTTAAATATCAGTCAAAAGATTTAATTATTCTATGTAAGACCAATAATGCATTTGAAATATTATAATATTCAAATGTATTCTTTGTCTGACATACAGGGTGGGCCAAAATAAGGGCCCTGTTTTTTAAAATTCATAAATTCATGTAAGTTTTAAGAAGTGTTTTTCGGCCAAAATTTGCTTTGTTTATTTCAAAAAAATCTCGGAAGGGTCAGTCTACACACACATAAAGTTTGGTGAGTTTAACTTTTATTTTGTGGATTCAAATTTAAAGATAGGGCCCTAATTTTGGCCCACCCTGTAGATTAATTAAAATTTTTGAATTAAAATTTCAACATTACACGTCATGAATGTTTAAATTTATGGAGTGACTATATATATATATATATATATATATATATATATATATATATATATATATATATATATATATATATAAATAAAGAGAGAGGGAGAAAGAGAAAAAGAGAGAGAGAGTGTGTTATCTTTGTTTTCTGGTCAAAAATTATAATTGAATTAAGTATGTACTGTTTATTTCTAAAATTAAGATGATGGATGAATAAAAGGATTTACTGACTTAAAAATTTATTGACGCTAATTTTGGGTATTCAAAATGTTATCAGGCATTTTAATTGGATTTTGGAATTATCGCTTTACGAGACTAATCAGACATATTCCAATAATAATAAAAAAAAAAACATGAGAACATCTCCAGACCAGTCAAGTAAAAGGGGTGGTATACACACATACGCACACACACACACACACATATATATATATATATATATATATATATATATATATATATATGTGTGTGTGTGTGTGAGTGTTTATATCAGAGAGGCGGTAGCACTCTCTATATAGGGATGGCCCGTACACGCCTATATACGCCTACAAAACAAAACTATCCAAATCTCAACTAAAATCAACTTATAAGTTTCAAAAAAGCATATATTCTTACAGAGAAGCGTCTTACGAATCCAGCGAGTCTGAGAACGTCGGTTAAAATGTCAAAAAAGAGCACAAAAAAGGGTACAAAAATGGGCAATTGTTCTTCTTTCTTCTTTATTCTTCTTCTTTCTTCTTTCTTTTGAGACGAGGTATCTCGGTGTACGAACGGTCTCTGACAACAGTTCAAGCATCAATCGACTTCTCTTTAAACGGAGAAGTGCAGTGACCCATCGCTTTTTAGATAACTCCATAATTAAATAAGATTACGTGCAATAACAAGTTTTAAACACTATATACCCAATGGAGACAGACCACTTCGAACACGAAACTTCTCTCAAAATGGACAGCTCCAAATAATACACCGGATGCTCACAGACGTTCCAGTTTGCCAGTGGCCTATATTTCTTGGACGCTGAATATTTGAGGTGAACGTTAAGGTTTTTTTTTAAACAGTAACCCACCAGCGTTAATGAAACCACGAAATCTTTATCTCAGTTGATCAAAATTGTTATAAGAGTAACCTATCAGCAAGTACGACGTCAAAAAACAATGTTATAAAAACAAATAATTCTTCAGATTTTGGACTGTAAAATATGTACAAAATGTCAATGCTGTGACCAGGATTTTAACCTAGGTAAGCACGGCCACAACGTGGGGTCCTAACCTCTAGACGATCACATCTAACACTGACGTCTGTCGCTCTTGGCAGAAATACACATGACTACTGTCAAACTATTGAAAAATAATAAGGAAACTTGAAATTCTCACGCATGCGCAAAAATACACTATAGCAACCATTGTTAAATGCAGCTGAATCTCTTCGTTTGCTAAGAAAAGTAGATCAGACCAGTTCTTCTAAGAACTCACCGAACGCCAAAGGAAATAAGTTAAATTAACCGCAAAAGTAACTGCAAGAAAGTCATCTTCTAAGAACTCACTGGAAGCTGACCAAAAAGAATCAAAATCCATGCCCTAGCCACAAAAATGACTAGATATTGTGGCTACTATACACAATCTACCAATATAAACAAGTAAGTTTTCTAAAATGAACTACAATAAATTAACCAAGTAACCTCACACTGTCATTGATTAGGACTTCATATAAAGATAACAACTACACTATTGGTGTATATACCGTTCCACACTAACTATTGGTGACGGGGCAGTATCTCAATTCTACGAGAGTTGTCTTACTATAAGATAAGTGATATTATAGTAAGATACACATAAGTGTTGTATGTTTACATTTAATAAAAATTGCCAAAGTCAGCACGTAGTAAAAAAGCTCAGAGAAATATAGACTATGAAAAAAACAAAGTAAAGGTATTATCTGAGCAAAAATAATACTATCAGAAAAATGCTGAAATAATAAAAATTAAGTATCATGCAAATCCTGAGGCAAAGAAGGCTGCCTAACGTGCTGACTCAAAAGCATGGTATAACAGGGATTCCGAGGGGGAAAAGCTGCCTCACGTGCTCTTTATAACAATGAACCAGAAAAAAGAAGGCTGCCTCACGTGCTGACTCAAAAACACGGTATAACAGGGATTCCGAGGGAAAAAGCTGCTTCACGTGCTCTTTATAACAAAGACCCAGAAAAAAGAAGGCTGCCTCACGTGCTGACTCAAAAGCACGGTATAACAGGGATCCCAAGGGGGAAAAAGCTGCCTCATGCACAAACTATTATAAATATAAATATCAAAAACTGCCAAATCTTTGCCAAAACGCCAAAGAATGAACCAAGAAAAATTTAATAGTGAGGGTATGAACATTTTAGAACTTTATAATTCTCTAACTGTTTTATCAGAGAGGCGGTAGCACTCTCTATGTAATATAGAACCGATGGAGGACCAAGAGGCCACTTCTAAGGCCCAAAACCCGAATACCTAAAACTCAGCAGGAAGCGACCTGCTACTAATGCAAGCGGCAATGAGCCGCCTCCTAAAAAAGACAATACTATCATGAATGTAAGTTTAAAAATAAGACTGTAAGTAAAAATACTAATTAACAAGAATAAAAAAGTATTGGAAACGCAAAAGGATATAGGGATGGTATGCCAAAAAGTATACAAACAAGATAGCTATGAATGGCTAGGCACATGGAAATAGAATTGCATCCAAAGTATAGCCCTATAGCTTTTTACAACCGTAATGAATGCACGGAATGAAGATTGAAGAAAAGCTATAGGGCTATACTTTGGATGCAATTCTATTTCCATGTGCCTAGCCATTCATAGCTATCTTGTTTGTATACTTTTTGGCATACCATCCCTATATCCTTTTGAATTTCCAATGTTTTTTATTCTTGTATATATATAGCATACGGTGTCAAGCAGGGCTGTGTCTTAGCTCCGACGCGCTTGAGCATGGTTTTCTCTGCCATGCTTCAGGACGCTTTACAAGACAGTCACTCTGGCATCATGTACAGATGTGAGGGGAACTTGTTTAACATCAGGCGAAGTCAGGCAGTCACGAGAGTGAGGGAAACCATCATCAGAGACCTTCTCTTTGCCGATGACTGCGCCCTTAACGCCCCAAATGAAACAGAGATGCAACATCAAATGGACGGATTCTCCACCAGTTGTGAAAACTTTGGTCTCTCCATCAATACAAAGAAGAGAAAAGTTTTTTACCAACCCACCCCAGGAGATGCATACCACGAACCCGGCATCACTGTCAAAGGGCAGAGGATTCCTGCTGTCGAGCAATTCACCTACCCTGGCAGCATCCTCTCCCGCACCGCCAACATTGACATTGAGGTTAACCATAGGACCTCCACAGCAAGCAAGCAATGCATTTGGAAGACTTAGAGACAATGTGTGGAAGAGGAGAGGCATTACACTCGCAACCAAACTGAAAGTATACCGACAGTTGTCCTGACAACCCTACCCTACGGCTGTGAAACTTGGACGACATATAAAAGACATGAAAAACAGCTGAATGGCTTCCACCTCAGATGCCTCCGTAATCTTCTCAACATCCGCAGGCAAGACAGAATTCCTGACACAGAAGTATTGAAGCGCGCGGGGCTCCATGCCATCACCACCATAATCGGCAAAACCCAGCTCCGGTGGGTAGGAGAGCGTAGGATTTAGCAACATTCGGGATCGGATTGTTCTTTCAAAAGTATTTAATGAAACTACAAGTAAGTCATAAATCTTATTTAGTAAAGAGTGAAGAAAAAGGTGATTTCAGGTGAAAGGTAATACATATATTATCGGTAAAAGCCAAAAAAGTTGATTAAATTTCCATTTCCACCAGTAAAATTCAAGGGAATCGCGTAAGATAGTCCAAATTAATCCAATAGGCAGAAATCCGTGGAATGATTCATATATATATATATATATATATATATATATATATATATATATATATATATATATATGAATGTGTGTGTGTTTGTTTAAAAATGTATGTATACTAAAAGTAAACATAAATATAAGATACCGTAGATAACAATAGTTACGTAAAACACGTGCAAAAGGGTATGATTAAAATAATTAGAAATATGAAGGTTTATAAGAGACTGTTTTTATATAAGTCATCCTGATGTTATATTCATGTTAATAATAAGTTTTATAATGTTTGGGTAGAGATTAACTTGCTGCGCACTTCACAATGATGTCAAGGTGGAATGTTTGGATATCAAGCCAGTGTCCCTAAAGAAGAGGTGCTCTGCCTAAAAAAAAATAGTCTGCTTCGTAGATTCATCCAGATTAGAAAAACTAAACTTGCTTCACCCGAAAACTGGCTGGCAAAGCCTGCGAGATTAACCCTTGTTGGTAATACCTAGGCAGCGTTCCTCAGGCCGACTTGTACTGTGCGACATAAATAGCGCATCAACTGTCGGGCTGATTGTCAAGAACGGATTTTTGACTGGTACTTTCATGCCCAGATCTAAAAACAACCGGATGATCAAAGAGAAAACCTCTGCAACATTAAAACTGACGTTTGGCTAATTTTTATTGAATATAAATTAGAACTCCGAATATTCATTGTATGAATATGTATGTATTTGAGTATTTCGAGGTATAGCATTGTGTATGTGTGGTGTTTACTTTTGTGCTTATATATGGGCTTGCGGAGAGAAGCTGGATACTGAGCAATGCAGCTTTTCAGGATCTTATCCCTGGCGTAAGGACCTTGTTGCTGTGTTGAGTAGAGCTTCGAATTCCTTCGTGCAAGTGCAATAGTTATGTCTGAATAGGGTTTCCGTTCCCATTATGAGAGTTTCCAACTTCAACTGGGCTATTACTTTCGCATTTGCGTGTTTGAGTCGTTAATCACATTTTCATTAGTTGAAAATATACGCGAGTTTATGTGTCTCTTTCAAGCTTTGAAGCTCTGGAGAATTAGAAAGAAAGCAGACTCCATCAAAACGGAGAAAAATAGCGTATACTATCGTAACCGTTCGCATTTTTTGCATTCGTATGAATTAGTTCGCGATTCAGTTACTACATACATTGGCGCTCACTCTGAAGATATACCCCCCCCCAAAAAAAAAACGCCTCATATTATCTCGTCTAAGCAAGATTCATGTGCGATAAGACACCATTTGTGAATTTTATTTAACCCATAAATTTACTCTTTTAAAACTCCCTCGAGTGTGTGTCACACCAGATCTTACAAAACTCGGAGAACACCAAGTGATACAGATAAAATAAATTAGTTGTATTTCAGTCAGAACCAAAATAACGAAGATTACTATCGTTTGTAAGCTGATGGATTGTTTGAATGCTATAATCTGTTTTTAGAAATGTTTTTAATCGACTGTTTATACTGCTGTTATCTGTTACCCCCTTTGTTGTATTATATTATTACAATGATAGCAAAAGTGGAAGATGTAGTAGCAGTATATGTAGTAGTAGCAATAGTAGTATTAGTAGTGAAAGTAGTGAAAGATTTCAATCAAAACTATCAAATTACTTTATAGTCGCTTATGAGTTGTGTTAGTACAGTACGTAGGCATATCAATATTTTATTATATCTAGATTCTACCTCGCCATAGCAACAAGAAAGAGATCTGTGAAAATTAATGGAATAAAAACTGCTGGTACGTACTGGCATGAAATATAACTACGATCATTGTATTTACATATTGTTTTTATTTAGATAAAATCAATCGAAAATATGTTTTAACTAATATCGAATATCGTTCATAATTATTTATTTATTTTCTTTTTTACTTGGTAGTCTCCACTTATCAAGGCCTGGAGCCCACTCGGGGATAAGGGTTATTGTGTGTACAGTACGTTAGTATTAGAGATTTGATAAAGTGTCTTATTCAAGGGGCGGTTCATTAGGAATTTGTTTATATTGGGCATGAAGACATCCAGGTTGTAGTCAGGTGGGAAACAGGCAAACGGAAGAGAGTTCCGCAGGCGAGTATTTCTAAGAAATAAGCTTTGTTCATGAAATATATGTTTTGAGTTTGGAACAGATAAGGAGTGGGAAAAAAATTTGACAGTGATTTCAGTTAGTCGGGTGTTTGTCGTGAAATATTGGCGAGGGGGGGACTAGAGATTTGAGCTCAGACGAACACCTGTCGTGGTAGTAACGAAAAAACAAAGACAGGATCGCAACGTCTCTCCTGTGGGAGAGAGGTTGCAGGGAAGAGAAAAGGGCATTACTCACTAGACCACGAAGTCTATTTTGTACTGTCAAGGCAGTATAGCCTGTTTTTAGTATGGCATGCCCAGATGTGGCAGCAGTACTCCATCCTTGGACGTACTTGTCTTTTAAATGGATAGAGAATTGACTCAGGGGTGAGATATCTTCTGGAGCGGTAGATGGGTCCTACGATTTTTCCAGCTACCTTGGCAACTGACTTGATGTACGTGTTCTATTTAAGGGCAGGAGTAAAGGTCAAACCCAGAAGCTTATCAAAACATGGAGCTTCCTCTAGATGAGAGCCATCCATTTCAATTGCTGCCAGATTGGGATCAGAGCGTTGATGATATAAAGATTGGAGCTTGGTTTTAGATGCATTAAAAGTAACCAGCCAACTTCTCCCCAAATGTACCACTCGCCCAAGATCAGAGGGGAGGGAATCAGATAGAACTTTGTCATTTACGGCCTTTGATGTATTGCCATAGATGGTCGTGTCAACGAATGATTTAATCATGTGTTTTTGGGAGACCATTAATGTATAGCAGGAAGAGAGTTGGGCCCAGCATGCCTCCAGAGGGGTTCCAGCATTAATATTGAGGGCCTCCGATTTCTGTCCATCAACCACTACACTTATGAGTCTATCAAAGAGAAATGGTTTTATGATTGAGAAAACATTTCCAGTTATACCGTAGCTGGAAATCTCGTGAGGGAGGTCCTTATGCCATACCTGTTCGAAGACTTTTGATATGTCAAGAGCAATTGCCCTAGAGAGGAAGCCTTTGCCAAGAGATTCGTTTATCCTATGCGATATAACATATCTTATACTTTTGCAGTTTTTGATATACAAAATCGCTTAGCTTAGCAACAAGAATATGAATCTCCTTTTTTAGTATTATGGTTTATTAATTGCATTCGAATTTGATACAAAACACTTACACTAATGGTGATTGCTCCATGTTTATTGGCAGAAGCTGAAAAAATGGAACATTCTGCCTTTTGACTATGCTGCAGATTCTGTGTGCCAGGGAGTAGAGTATGGATTTAAGAACTTTTGGGGCGATGACTTTTAAAGTGCGAATATTGTCGAGTGTCTGTGAGTAAATGCCCGTGAATATGTAATGTAGTTGAGTGTCTGCGGTAAATGCCGGTGAATATGTAATTGTTTTTAATGCATATATATATATATATATATATATATATATATATGTATGTATATATATATATATATAGATATAGATATATATACAAATATTGTCTATTACTCTTATTTCTAAAAGAGTAATCAAATGATCATGACAGAAGCATTTCTACGATGTAAAAACTAAACCTATAAAACCTTAAGATATCTTGCATAATCTTCCACCATATATGACTTTAAAATTATAAATATAAAACAGTTATAAAACAGCGGTGACAATAGAGACTACTTACTAATCAAGGTGTGAATATTAAACGAAAACTTATTTTCATATGTATCCAAAAAATCACTATATCTGCATATATCTGTATATATATATATATATATATATATATATATATATATATATATATATATATATATATATATATATATATATATGATTGGCTAAATATACCAACATGATGATTAAAATTTAAAAAGCATAGAGCTCTTGAATAATTTGACCAGGATTTTCAGAAATTCCCGCCATGCATCGGCAAGACCGGCAATAATGTGTTTAAGCCGAGCGTTGTAACAACCAGATTAATTTAAAAAAACAAACAAACCGGAAAAGATACAAATGCAAATAATAAAATTTAGAAAAACCAAATTTTAATGGATTGGAAATATTTTTATTTATTTCATTTTATTTCTAATTTGTTTTTTTTTATTTTTATCAACAAAAAGTTTTTTTCTTCACTAAAAGATGGAAGTTTTACTATTTCTAACCGTAAATTGTTGGCTGTAAGTACAAGTTTTTATGTTTTTTTAAGACTTTTTGTTCAGTCAAGTTCTTTTGTGTGACGGGTACACAGAAATTTCGTATATATTCTTTTGAAAATAGAATATATAAAAATGTATTCACGAAAACGTAAACTGTTAGATGAAAGTACAGGAAAACATGCAGTTTTTTTTCAAAACAAACCTTTATATATATATTTTTTTACGGCTATTCATTGCCGGCATAAGAATTTTCCCGAGATGTGGATATTTTCTTAGGGCTCTTTTACTTTGTTCGACTGTTTAACGGACATCGACGGTAAAGAGGTGGGAAGATGATGGAGAGAGAAAATGTAAGGAGGCTCCCCAAATAGCGGCTAATTTGCGGAAATGTAATTTATGATGGAGACAAGGGATCGTTTCCGAAGTCTTTATTTCCACATAAATTCAATAAATATGTACCCAGTAGCTATTAGTTGCTCCCGCATTTTTTCTTCTTGTTTCTCTTTTTTGCTTCCTTCTCACATTCCTTCCACGTGCTTCATTGTAACCTTCGTCGCTAGATCTACAAAATGCATTCATTTGATTCACTATACGGTGGTTGCTGGACTCCTTCTCCTTTGTTATAAGCCTTCCAACAGTCGGATATACGACTGTAGTCTCCAGCAGAATATATTTGTTTAATATTGGAAGCAGGATTTCAGCGTTGTGATTTGGTACGGTCACGAAATACCCTCTTGGCTGTGATTTAAATAAAAAGTCGATGTAGCGTTTCAACATTTGAACAACGCTCGGCTGAAATCGATGATTGCTGGTCTCGCCCGATCTATGCTTGACGGGAATTCCTTAAAAAATCGGTCAAATTATGCAAGAGTACTAAAAGTAAAAGTACTAAAATAAAGTAGATGTTGACCATCTTATAATTTATTCCCTTTATTAAGTTGAAGTTTACTCTTCTTGACAGTATCTGTTTCGCAGCGAAAAATCAATCACTTACTAAATATACCAATCAGTGGATCTACTTTGGCCTTAATTTATCAGACGAAAAAACAACGATCAACCCGTCAAAAGGAAATTAAGTGGAATTTGATATGATTAAAATCCTAAAATTAGGAGAGAAGCTGCAAATATCTTTAATATGTTTCCCTACGTCATTTCGAATTGAGTATCTATTATATATATATATATATATATATATATATATATATATATATATATATATATATATTTGTGTGTGTATCTTCTTTTCCTTATACAGCTATACTCTTGAAAGAACGATGTTTGCATGGATATATTATATCATACCCGCGTTTCAGGAATATTGCACAATATGATTTGCTTTATGAAAACAGCAACCTTTTTGTTCACATAATTTTTTTGTTAGTGAATAAAAATCAGCATTTGAAAGCGACCTTGACCTTTTCGAAAACAACCCATTGAATGGAAAAGCAGATTAAAGATCAATACCAGCGTTCGATTTCGAGGGATGTTTAAATATCATTGTATTATCTGCATATTCTTCACTTCACTTCAGATTATTGTTAATTTGAATAGAGACGTTCGTAGAAAGTTGCAGGGAATCAGCATCATCATGTCATCATCTCCGTTATTACCATCATCTTCGGCATCATTGGTATTATCATCACTATTGTCATCATCGCCATCACCATCGTGATCATTGTTTTGGTTATCATTAAAATTAGGATGAAGATAGTGTTGATCATCACTGTCTTCATCATCAGCGTATTAGTTATCCTTTAGGCTAAGCGTTTCCCTCCTACTTTTCTTGCCACATGCGTCCATTACAAACTGGGCGTTGCTCTGTCGGTCTCGATTGGTTGTTGAGGTCACATTCTCATCGACGCTTTTGCCCTTTGTTTTAAGTACTTTTTCAATGCATCTGTGTAAATTTCGTTCTTCTACATGATATTCTGTTGTCTGTATATATCTAAAGTTGACCTAACAATATTAAGTACTTTATACTATGGCAATGTTTTCGTTTAGTAGATTTACAATCTAATCCAACTTTTTCGGTAGTGTAGACGGATGCCACGCAGAGTGCGTTTAATTTTTGCTTGTGCCCTTCTTATATTTTCTATCAATTAACGAAGTGTTCATTCATTCCTGACCATATGTCATTTGGAACGAACAGAATGAATTTTTAAAAATAATATTTTTTAATTAAAATAACTTAGTATGCTATGACCTGAAAAGATCAATTTTATTCTTTTTTCGAATAAGATGTAATCGTAAGAATTCGAAATATGTGATACATGTATGAAATAGCATTAAGATTTTATGTTATTTTAAACGTGTAATTGTCAATATTTACGTTATAAAACAATTTTTTTGGGGAAATAGTGTTAAAATAGGAAGCCTCGATTTACATATTCATTCTGTTAGGCTAAGATTAATTTGCTCAGTAACAAAGATAAACGTTATAATAGTTAACTACAAAACCAATTAGTCACTTATTCATAAAATTGTAACTATTATTGTATATATATATATATATATATATATATATATATATATATATATATATATATATATATATATATATATATTCAGTGGGTGACAAACGTATTCAGCACATTGTTTTTTTTTTCGTATTTCTCAATGCATATCAAGTCAATTTGAATGAAATTTACACTCAATCTTTGAACAGATATTATGTATCTAAAATAAAATAGAAATAGGGATATACTTAGTTGACAAATATTTATTAACAAAAATGAAATTCCACATAGGAAAAAGTATTTAACACACTGTCAAATTGCATGCTTAAGCAGTTATCTAATCTTGCTATAATACCAACTAATCAGGGGTTCATTCTTCAGCAGTCATTTAATCTTGCTATTAAATTTCGACAAATTAAAAAGCACCCCAAGGTTCTGGCTTCTTATTATTTAGTTGATAACAGCTCTCAGACACTGCGCAGGTTGCCTCTATCATTATTGCTTCAAAATTAATAAAAGTAAGGAATTGACTAACGATATGCCCCAGGAAATCATAGCAAGGTATAATGATCGACAGAGGAAAATAATTTCAGAACTAAATTTGGTGGTGAGTACAGTTGAGATTGTCGTAAGAAAATGGAAAACAACGGGTGGTAATACTAAAACTCTTCTAAGAAGCGATCGGTTACGCAAATGAAATGATGTTACTTCTTGATACATTGCTCGTAATGTGAAGAAAGAAACATTTCTGACTTTTTCAGACATTCAAAAGGATTTGCAGGAAAACGATATTGGTATATGCAAGAACATAATCAAGACCTCATTGAATCGTGCAGGTCTGTATTCTGATCACCGTGAAAGACTAAATTGTTTAGTCCTAGACATGCGAGGGATGGTTTTAAATCTATTTATAAATATCAATTGGATGACTTCTAGAATAAATGATGAAACAAAAATTAAGCTTTTCGGAAGTAACATGCTGACTCCTGTATCGCGAAAAAAGTGCACAATATTTAAACTATATAATATCATTCCTATTGTAAAACCTGGGGGTGAGTATTTGGGGCTGCTTTTCTGCAAACGTAGTTGAAGGAATAGAAACCATAGAAAGGAAAATGAACGCACCAACATACACAAAGATTTTAACAGCACATCTGTTTAAGAGTTCCACAGAGTAAGGATTAGGCCAAGACTTTATCTCTCAGCAAGACAATTGTCCAAGACACTAGCCAAAATAACTATGAAATAGTTGTAAAAAATGAGATTGATGTTCTACAATTGCCTGGCAAGTCATTCAAGCAAAATCCAATCGAAAATTAGTAGACTTTTTTAAGTTAAGGGTGCATGCATTCAAACATTTGGAGACATTTGCAGAGAGGAAGTGTTGAAAATACCAACAAATGCTTGTAATAAACTAGTAGACAGTTATAGAAAGTCTTTGGAGGCAGTAAGGCAGAACAAAGGATATAAAACTAAATATTATTAAATATATTAAATACTTTGCATATGGGTGATTTGAGTTTTTGTAAATAAATATTTGTCATCTAAATATATACTCCTTTTCGTTTTATTTTTAGATATATTAAATCTATATAAAGAGTGACTGTAAATGTGGTTCAAATTAACTTGATATTGTTGGAGAAATTGGAAAAAATGTGCTAAATACTTTTGCTTTTCATTGTATGTATATATTTATATATATATACATATATATATATATATATATATATATATATATATATATATATATATATATATATATATATATATATAAGTTATTTCGTCATTTAATTGACTTAAGGTAAAAATGTGTGTGAAATTCGACTGCTGAACTCAACTGAATGTAAGCTTTCGAGTAGCTAGTAAATAACAGAGGCCTAACAGGAGAAAAACTGTTGGCGGCAGGTTAAAACTTTGTGCTATACAAATTCCAGTGTAGGCCAATTGTTCCTACCAGCAAAAAATCAATAGCAAATCATTGTTGTGGGGAGAGGAGCTTCTTTGCGCTGTTAATCGATATTGCGGAAGAAAATTTAAAATCTGGAGAGATATTTTGGCTCAAGACTCAAGGAAACACACTGATCTAATGACTAGCTGATATACCTTGGAAACGGATAGGCTTCACTGAGTACAACTGTAGAAGACTTCTTGTAGTATGCATTCGATCACCGCTGTAATTACTCGTTCACCGACCAAGGTTCCATCAGCAGAAATATACGAAATGCTTTGGATTCTTTTCCAGACTTTTTGTAGTATGGACATTTTTCTTGATAGTACACAAATGAAATTCTAGTCCCATTTTAAGTACTCCTGAAGCTGCGATGCAGATTTTGTACCGTTTACAAAACTTATGATAGGTCACATGAAAGTGATTTGTGTGAGCGTGTCAATAACCCTCATCACATCACATTTCATTTTCTTAATTTTCTCATAACGACTTGTTCTGGGGGTTTCCTTGTGCTTAAGGAATAAGCGAAAGTTTAAATGAGCAAGGTTTTGGCCTAAAAGGAAGATGAGAACTTGACTTGATGCTCATGTTGATAAATAGTCTGTGGCAAGGATGGAGTTCTGGACTGGATGATTTGCGCAAATATTCTGCACCTACAGTTTCTTGAGGATAATTGTGTACAGTTCCCACACTGATATCCAATTGGTGATTTATTGTCTGAATAGACACAAGAGTGGGTTGAGTTCGACACCTCACATCATCTGTCACAGACTCCCTGCCGTCCTTGAATCTTTTGTGATACTCCAAACTGATTTTGACTTTAAGCAAGATGATCTAAAAGCAATTTGAAGCATTTCATACGTGTTCATGGCGTTGCTTTCAAGTTTAAAACATAATTTCATTGCAGATAATATTTTAAGATGTTCACACGTTCAGATTGCATTTTTGAAATTCACCAGTTGTCACAATCAGACTTTAGCAAGGTATATTCTGACCCCTCTGTGGCTGTTCCTTTGAACCTGAATGAGAATTAGGTATTCATATCATAAGGCGTATTTGTAGTAGAGTGTGGTAATCCCCTGGTGCAATGAGGTTGCCGCTGTTAAACCCTGAGTGTAGCAGCAGGCCTCCGCGCCGGCCCACATATCCGAAGAGCCCCAGGCTTGGCTTCAGAAGGAGTGCTACGTTTTATACCCTTCTCATGCTGCCACTTCCTCCCCCGAGCTGTATTTGTTTGAATACTTTCTGTGATTATACGTCGAGAACATTACCAACATAACCTCGCACGACACCAAATGGCAGTCTGAGTGTTGCCATCCGTCGAGTATTTGCCGAGCTCCAGCCGGCGCTTGTCAAAAAGGCATGATCCCAGTCCCGGAATCGTATTGAGGCAGTGATTGAGGCTGGACGCTGTTACGTTTAATAGATGTCAGTTCAACTCCATATACAAGATACCTGAAATCACGTTTTCAATAAATGTTTTAAATGAATCCGTAATGCGATTCTTATGGCTAAATGATGATGATGATGATGATGCCCCACCTTGTAAAAGCTCTTGTTCATTATCGACAGTCTTCTGTTCAACATATCTTGCTTCATTGATCTTGGCATGACGTCATTTTACAGTGATAACCGTTGATCCTTTCTTGGCCTAACCGCGTACAATTGCAAAACACTTTTCGCATGGTAGTACACGTTCGATCACCCCCCCCCATAATTCATGGGCTATTTGATCAGATTTTTTTTATTTTACCGATGATGCTAAATTGCAACTGATAAATATGATGCTAGCAGCTAATAAAGCCAATATTATTACGCGTCAGAGAAAATCGATATCGATTTCTAAGGATTTTTCAGGAAATTGGTTATTTTCGTATGCGTGAATTTGGCTTTTAAATTCCTATGTTGACCTAATTCTTACAAAGAATTACATCAAAACCTTAAAAAACGATAGTTAGTCAATAGCAAGAGGTGTTAAACTTAAATAGGATAGAGCTGTTTTTTATAGATTTTTTGTAGAATAAATATCGGTGCCTCCCTATGAAAATCATTCGCAAAAAATACTACTTGAAAGGAAAATTCCACAAGCAAAATTTCTTTCCTCGAACTGTTCGTCTGTAAAACACAATACCTGGGTCTGCTTTCCAACTTACTCTAAGATGGTTATTTTTAAGTCCTATGGAAATATTTTCTTGATCAACCGTCCTCGTATAATTAAACTCTAGATTTTACACCATAATTGATTATCACGACCTTGTCTCTGTTGGAATTCGCATTACCTTGAGTACTTACACAGTTTCATATCAAGAGTTCCCTTTGAACGGTTTTCCCCATTTTATATACACTTGTGAAACGAGAAAACCGCGCCGTTTTATTTCCAAACTCGACTTTACTGCCCAAGGACGTGTTATATTCGTCTCTGATCGCAGTTAAATTTTCACACCATATTCCCGCAGAACGCAGTCAAAAGAACTTATGCTTTTCTGGATGAAAGCACATTTGTGAGATGTTCGAATTAATTCACGGTTGGGAACTTGTAAATGAAATTACTGATTCGGCTCAATTTATGCCATGAGCTTTATAAGAAGCTTTCAACTATAAGGCGATACGGATAATCGATATCCTTCCGAATTCTTGGATTGTCTCAGTCAAGAAAGATGAGTATTACAGAGAGACAACTGACGGCATTTAGGCACGCACGAGAAATACACTAATATCAAGTGCGTTAGCTTTGCGAATTATGTATTTTGAAATGTTTTTCATATCTATGTATTTTCTTCGTATCTCCCCGTCTATCTAACATGTCTTAGTAAGAGAAAGAGACAGAGGTCAAAATTTTAATGAGATGTTTTGTTTGACACTCTCAGTTATTTGTAACGGTATTTAAGGAAAGCGATTATATTTTCTCTTTCTCTTTTTTATCATTTTCTTTTTTATGTGTTCGTGTACATATGATTTTAAGCAAGCAAGCTACACCGAAAAACAAAGAAAATAAAAAGGAAAGAAAAAATGTCCGTGATTTTATAACATGTTATACTAGTTAAGAATGTAACGTCTGCGTGTGTTTATAACGAACAAGAAGTTAAGCGCTTAAATATTTTGTGCTCGGTTAAATTTAAAATACATCGATCGTTTCTAGAAAAAGTTATACCCCTCAGGCAACGTACTTTTAAAGGCATATTAATGTTATTTTGTTCCAAAGACCACGAAGTGCAATTCTTGTCAGGATTTATAATATAGATTTCAAATTCTGGTTCGCTTGTATGTTTCCATTATGCTAGTAGCCAACACGCTGGAATACATTTAAAGATGGCAAAACACAGGTGAAAGAACAGAATCAGAGATAAATAGAAGAAGAAAAACGGGTTTGTATATGGAAGCTACTGGAAATATATTGCCTAGAGTTAATTCCCAGTTATGCCGCGCGTGTATGGAGTACTGTTGTCACATTTGGGTTGGTGCATCTGCTACTTGTCTTTCACTCCTTGTTTTCACTCCAGAGTTAAAAAGAGTCGCCAACTTGATAGGTCCTGACCCGTCGTCTTCAGCCTCTACCCTATCGACGACTTTTCATTCCTCTGCCTGATCTGCAAGTACTTTAATGGTGAATACTCTGCCGAATTACAAGCATTTTTACTCCCTCAACGTTAATACGCGCGACAAACGTGATAAGCAGCTAAATCCCACCCCTTCACTATAGAGATCCCTAGCTAGGTGTGAGAAAGCCTTCTATTCCAATAGTTTCTACCCCAGAACTGCTACAATTTTAAACTCCTTTCCGGGAGTGTGCTTTCCCAACTGTACTGACATGCAGAAGTTCAAGTTTAACGTGAACATACATCTTGCTACTCATCTCCCTTCATAATACCCCTGCAAGTCATTTCCCAGATAATAGTCCCCTACTTCAAAGTGGCACTGTGTATTTTTGGGGGGGTAAAATAGAATAAAAGCAATGTCGTAATTAATTTAATAGAACGTATTCTTTAAGAGGTCGAAACAGCTATAGCCTAAAAGGTGTTTCATGTACGGAAGTAAAATGAATGAACGACGGATGATGCTTATTAGCTTTAGTCTTGCGAAGACAAAGACTATAGGTCAGAGAAATCGAGTCAAATTAAACGAAACGGAACTAGTGAACAGAGCCGACGATTCTGAAGAACACATGCGCTAACAGTATTTAGATTAGAAAATACTAAAATGAACAACATCATGTCTGCGAGAAAGACGTTGCAGAGAAGGAGAAAGTGTTTCAGCATCTTCAAGGTAACTCTCAAATGAAACAAATATTTACCAGCCAAATACGACAGGAGTAGTCTATATGCAATCTAATAGCAGATTTGTAGAGATAGCGAATAGCGTCGGATATACATAATTAGTAAGAGCAATAGTGATAATAATATGTGTAATATATGAAACCCCAAGATATATTTGATGGGATAGAGAGACGATAGTGTTAAAAGTCGATTTCTGTTCAAGAAAAAAAACATCTATGAAATTCTCAGGAACAAAAGACACACGCCAACGATTGAATGACACAAGCTAAATCTTCATAGAATTGAAGTAGTCATGTCATAGGATTAATCTACAACCAAATACCTTGACAGAGTTCAAAATATACTTCTTAGCCTGTTGGGGGATGCCCTTTTTCCTCGCTGTAACCGCTTTTCCAAATCCTTATTTTCATGCCAAGTGTTCGTCTGAGCTTAAATCTATGGTTCGTCTTCGTCACACTTTCACGTAAAATACTCGTCTACCTTAAACCACTGTCAATAATTTTCCTACATTTTATCTGTGCCTAAATCTAAAACAAGAGTCTATGAACAAAACTTCTTTCCTCGAACTGCACACCTATGGAACTCTCTCCCGTTTGCCTGTTTTCCAGCTAATTACAATTTAGTAGTCTTCAAGTCTAACATAAACAACTTCTTGATTAACCGTCCCATTAAGTAATCCGATTTATCAATTTTCACTACTAACGATTACTACGATATTTTCCCATTGACTACTTTAAATTCAATAAGCATTAGTCTCAAGTGGCCTCCGGGCTTTGATTCCCCGGTAAAAAAAAAAAAACAGTATATTTGAATGATTCGAAAATATTGTCTAAAATAAGCATTAGAAGCGAGAGTCGTATTATCAGTAAAGATGCCAATATTTAAAAAAAAATTGAGAAATAGATTGAAACCAACGAGGGGCGTGCAATAAGTAATGCCCTTGCCTCACTTTCTATAGCAGTAGAGCAACGAAACTTGGCACAATTATTAATTTTTCTCTACATAGGAACCACACACATTTATGCATTTCTTCCATCGTTTGATGCAGCTCTGGAGAGCGTTTTTATAGACCTTCCCAGGTTGGTCCTCCAACCACGACAAGACTTCAGAAATCAAGGCTGCATCATCTGGAAAAAAAACGTCATGGCTGGGAAGAGATGAAATCCAGAGGGGCAAGGTCAGGAGAGTATATTTATTAATTTATCCTAACTTTACTTTACTTACTTAGTGTAAATATGCACATATTTTTATATATGTGTGTATATTCATATTTTTATGAATATATATATATTTATATAGTTGTATATCTTTTTTTTTTCATTTTTCTTAAACTTTTTCTTCTAGGGGATGGGACATCCAACCAGATATCTGACATTTACCCCTATTTTAGTGAGTCAAACCAAGAGATCTTTTCAGGATTCTAGCCGTCCCTTTCAGTGCAATCGTTTGTATTTTACTAGCACTTGGTTCACTTGGTATGCTTGCTATGTATTTTTAAAAGTTCTTTTTCATAAGCCCAGTTGCTCCTATTGTTACTGGTATAAGTGAAACGTCTTTTAATTTCCAATTTCGTTTCATATCATACATAAGTCCTTGATACTTTCTTATATTTTCCCTCTCAGCTCTGTTAAGCCCTGTATCATTGGGTACACTGACCTTTATTACGGTCACTTTTTTGGTTGCTCTGTCCCAAATCACTATATCTGGTTTAACAGCTGCGTTTTCTAGATATGTAGTAGTCGGGATTATGTAGTCATAGTGAATAGTGTAGTTGCCATTCCCAACTGTGCGTTCGGGTATATGTTTCCAGGATTTTTTTACTACACTGAATGTTGAATTTCTTATATATCTTCCAGTGAAGGTATTTGCAAACTCCGTTATGGCGATCTGTATAATAACCATCTTCAAGTACGACTTCACAACCAGAAATCAGGTGGTCCACACTCTCAACCTCAGTGGTACAGAACCTGCATTTATTAATGTTGCTTAGACCACACATCTTTTTGAAGGCGTTTCTCATGAGGCCCTGGTCTTGTGCAGCTAATATCAACCTCTCTTGGTCGTAATGGAGGGATCCTCTTTTGAGCCAGTCCAGGGAACCATCCCTATCAATATATTCTAGGGATATTTCAGTCGGTAGGTATTTTGCCCGTTTATGGTTGGTCCATTCTTTCTGTTTTAACGCTATGGAACTGGCTAGTGTATTTTTCCGACTTTTATGGGTTATGTCAGTGGCAGGCTTGTTTGGGTTCTCAGTATCATTTGTAAGGCAATCTTTTCCAAAATGAGTGGCAAGTTGTGTTATAGATGTTGTACTACTTGCTCGATTCTGATAATGGTATTTAATTTTCATAAGCTTGGGGTTACAGGAACTTATTATGTACTGACCTATGCTGACGATTGTGGCTCTGTGTTGATGATTGACTTCCGAGAGTCCCATACCTCCTTCTCGCCTGGGTAGGTACAAACGAGGCATGCACTGATTTCGATAAATAACTCGGTACAAGGTTAACATTTTCCTTTTCTTTGTGTCAAGCCAATTTATGTCTTTCTGAGGCCAGTCAATAATGCCAAAACTATATGTTAGTACTGGCATGGCAAATTGGTTAATTGGTGTAACTTTGTTCTTATTTGTGATTTCAGTTTTGCAGATTTTTCTTTGTAAATATTCTTGGCTAAGTTTCTCTCTCATCTTGGAATGCTGGATGGACTCATTTTCATCAATGCCGAGGTATTTGTATGTTTCCTGCTCATCCAGTTCTCTTATTACATTATTTTCATCGTGCTGTATATTTTGTCGTAGATATCTACTTGCCAGCTTTCAGAGTACACATAGCACACTTATCCAGCCCGAGCCCCATTTTGATGTCATTAAAAAACGTGTGGACAATTTTCAGTAAATGATCTAAATTCTTATCCGAGATAGCATACAGCTTAAGATCATCCATGAAAAATAAATGGTTTATTAACTTGGAGGATTCTCTTTGGCGGCTGTAGATTAGGTTATTAGCACCTTGGTAGTTCTTTAAAAGCTTACTTAGAGGATCAATTGTCAAGCAAAATAGTAGAGGAGATAAACTGTCTCCGTGGAAGATTCCTTTTTTTATTCTTATATTTGGAATGGATATCCTTCCCCCGTTATGATTTAAGGTAATGGATGTTTGCCACTCCTTCATTTGGGCAGCTAAAATTTCTCGTATGGTCGGGTGGATTTTATATAATTCAAGGCATTTTAGTATCCACGAATGGGGTACACTATCAAATGCTTTCTGATAATCTATCCATGCCATATTTAGATTTCTTTTTCTTTTCCTGCAATCTTCCAAAATGGTCTTATTGATGAGCAATTGATCTTGGGTGCCCAGGCAGTTTTTCCTACATCCTGTTTGTTCCTCCTCAAGATAATCACCGGATGAAAGTTGTTCATATATGCTGTCAGCTATTAATCCAGTGAACAGCTTGTAAGTCGTGGTTAGGCAGCATATTGGGCGATATTTGCTAGGGTTTTTGGTTTATGTGCTTTTAACTATTAAGCTTGTATCGCCTTTTAATAGCCATGATGGTGTTGCTTCATAAGATTTCAACATTCTGGTGAAACATCTGCTATAATGATCATGCAATGCTGTTAGCTATTTTAACCAGAAGTTAGATATGTTGTCGATGCCAGGTTTCTTGTGATTTGAAGCTCGTGCCAGCTTTGATCTTATTTTATCTGGCGTTATTTCTGGATCTGGCATTTCTCTTTTATTTTTATTTGCATTGATAATATCCCCAATCCACTGGGCCTCTTCGTTATGTACTTCCTCTTTTTCAAATAAGGGTCTCCAGTAATCGTCTCATTCCTGTTTACATGGGGGATCTTTGATTTTAATTTCCGCTCTTATTAGATTCCTGTAGAAAGTTCTGGGATTTTTTGCAAAATGCTTATTCTGTGTATTTGCATTAATCTTTGCCATGCGATGTTTAATTCTTTGGGCAATGGCTGGTATGTTGCCTTCTAGTGTCTTCACTATGCTTCTGATATTTTTACAATTTGTTTTAAATTTCGCATAGATTCTTTTCACGATGTTTCTGAGTCCACCTTCCACTGTGGGATTATTCATGAACTGCTTTAATTGGCTAAGTTCCTTTCTACAGGTGTTTATTTTTTTATCAGCTTGGCTTTCCATTTTGGTGTTGCTTTGGTTACATTAGGTGTTTTATTTCTATTTTGGTGTTTATTCAGAGGAATTATTTTGTTGCTAATGTACAGCACAACTGCATATGTGACGTTATTTAGCTGCCTAAAGTCTATTTCTTCTGGAACAAACCTTATAAGAGCAATATTGACTTTGATGATCAATGACTTAAAGAATCTTGAGGTTTGTATTTTAGGTAACCTAGGCCTTTCTTCCATGCTCATATTTTTAACTTGTTCTATTGTGTTACAGAGTTCTTCTTCTATTTCCAATTGCTCATCATCTGGTTCTGGAAAGAAAACACAAGATGGAGTTACTCCTGATGAACGAGTTATTTCACACGTTGATGGAAATGCAGATGTGTTACCTGCTTTATAGTGAGAGTGCGCTGGTGTAGAGGATTATGTAGGTATTTGAGTTTCTGATATAGATCGATGCACTTCTGTTGGACTTTGTGCTGTAAGGGTTATCACTGGGGAGCTACGGACAACTGTTGCACTGATCTAAGGTGGTGGTGTTGCGGGTTCACATTTGCGGTCTCATCAAATTCGGTGGGATACAGAATAGGTTTCTCTAGTGAGTTAGCCTGTGTGTTTATTAGGACTGTTATTTCATCTCTCATGTATTTAAGTTCTTCCTCATTAAAAACTCGTTCTTTTAGAATATTATATTTTAGAGAGGTTAAATTACTCCGTGGGGCATTCTTCTTCCATGGACAGAAATAGAAGAAGATTTCTCTCCAGGTTTCTGCCCTTTGCTTTTGTTTTACACATTTGCTCTTAGCGTATTCAATAACCCAAATTAAAGTCCACTTTTTATCTTTACTCCATCTAGACTTTAGTCTTTTTTCAGTCTCCTCTTCCTGAATAGGGAGGTAATCATTTTCAGCATCTTTTAGGGATTTATGCTTTATATTATTTTCATCTTCTTCTCTTATGTATCTCTTCATTTGTGATACAAGGGATCGCAGTTTTGCAACTGTTGTCTGCTTTTTGTCTTTAGGGAGGTCAGAATTCTTGATTTTCTCTTGTAGGATCTCATTCGACGTTCTGATCCATTTTTCAAACTTTGAATAATTGTAGCAATATAATAATACCTTCTTTTGTGCAACTGTCCAGGGTTGGGTTTTTTAGGTCTCTTCTGTTTCCTTTTCCTGTAGTTGCACATGATGGTAAGGGGCCAGGATCTAATTCACGATCTGTTGGCTGATCCAAGTGGACCTCTGTCATGGTAGTGGCATTATCTGAGGTAAGACGGTTCACACTTTCAAATACCTTTTCTCGTCTGGTGTGTGAACGAGGTAAGGGACCCTTTTTATCCTGGGGACGCTATGTATGGCTTGAGGATACATCACAACATATCCGTGTATGTGGGTGCAGGTGTATACGTATGTATGTATGTATGTATGTATGCATGTATGTATGGATGGATCGATCGATCGATTGGATTGATGTATATGTGCATCTACATCTTACTGGAGATCCGTACATGTATCTTCATATGCATATGTATGTGTATGTGCGGCATGATTGGGTCTATATATATATATATATATATATATATATATATATGTATATATATATATATTTATCCTTATATGTGTTTATGTATATGTTTCTGTGTGTACGTGTATGGGTTTTAGTGTCTGTATATTTATGTATATGTATGTGTATGCATGGGTGAACGTATGTATGCAGGTATAGCTATGTCTGAGTTTATATACATGTATGTATATGTATGTATTTGTATGTATGTATATATATATATATATCTGCCTATACCCACAATTCATTTCACACTGAAAGTAAAGTCAAGCAAAACCACCGCCCATAGCACCATGTTACGAGCCCGCCCATATATATATATATATATATATATATATATATATATATATATATATATATATATATATATATATATATAAGATACGAATAGAGATATAATAAATTAATAGATTGAGAGATTAAAAAAAGAGTATAAAAGTTTAAGGGTTAAATATTATATATATAAAAGTAACGGAACTATAAGAACCCCTGACTCATTATAACTTAATCACAACTCTCATAATATTTAACCCTTAAACTTTTATACTCTTTTTTTAATCTCTCAATATATAAATTCATCCCTACTTTTATCTAGATCCCTAATTTTTTTCTAGCTGCAATAACTTAATCCCTATCCGATAAGCAAAGCAAATCAATACAGACCCCTAAATATTAAACCAACAACATGTTTTAGGGCATATCTTACAATACGTCTAATTTTACCTCGCATTATTACCTACACCCGTGTATTTATTTATTTATTTATCCCAAGTTTACGTTATTTCCTTAATATAACTATACACATGTCCATGAATATATATATATATATATATATACATATATATATATGCATATATGTCTGTGTGTATGTATATTTATATTTTTATGAATGTGTATATTTATGTAATTGTATTTACGTGTATATGTGTACACGTGTGTGTGTATTTTACTTCAGTAAGTTTTAAGAGATCAAAGGGGCTTATCCCTCCTGGAGCTAACACTTGATTCCGTTATGATATAAATTTATATCCTAGGGTTCTTTTAAGAATAGATACTGTTCCCTTTATGGCTGCTATTTGTATTTCGTTACAGCTTGGTCTTCCAGGGATTGCTTCTAAGTATTTATGAATATTCTTTTTTATTAAGCCAGTTGTTCCTATAACAACCGGTATAATGTTTATTTCTTTCAGATACCATGCAATTTTGAGATCATTTCTTAGGTCCTGATATTATGTTATCTTTTACGTTCAGCTCTGTTAGGGCCGAAATCATTTGGGACTGTGGCATCGACAATGAGTGCAGTTCTTTCAGGCTTGTTTAATATCCGGTTTGATGGTCTTTCCTTTTTTATGCATCTGCCTGCCTGTATGTCTTAGCATAGAACACGGTCACATTTCTGTTTGATGTTATTGGTGGTGGTTCATGTTCCCAAATGTTCGGCGATCTGTAATGTTGTATCTCTCCACAGATCTTCCAATGGGTGTACTTGCATACTTTGTTGTGACGAGCAGTATAATGGCCATCTGCCAATACGATTGGGCATGCAGACATTAGATGGCTTGCGCTTGCAATCGATGAGTGGCAAAACCTACACGGGCCATTTGTTTGTAGGCCAGCCATTTTTTAAATCCATTTTTAAGTAAGCCCTGATCTTGCCCGGCTACAATAAGTTTTTCCTCATCAAATGGAAGTCTCCCACTCTTGAGCCATTGGAGTGAAGCATCTTTTTCTATGTGCCGCTGGTTCAGCTCCTTTAGGAACTTCCCTGCTCGCTTATTTTGTTTTTATCCTTCTTTTCTTATCATACGTGAAAGAAGAAATCACAGATCTTGACTCACACACATTCACACAACACACAACCCTCACTTTAACACACAAGCACACACTGACAAACACATAAAAAAGAAACACATAAAAATATTCACCAAATAGACTCAAAGCCCCCTTGCCCACTAAATGAACTTAATCTCATTAAACTCTTATTTCGGTGTATTTTTTTCCTTTTTATTCTTGCAATCTGTGTCAGTGGTTTATCGTGTGCATTCTCCGGTATGTCTTCTCCAAAGTTTTCAGCAAGCTTTGTGATTGAGGTTTGTTGAGAAAGATGATTATGATGGTCTTTCACCATTTCCTTTGTCACGTCCGTTGATATTTTAATATATTGGCCCATGCATAATATAGTGCCTCGATATGCATGGTTGAATTCAGTGAGGCCTAAGCCCCCTTTCTTTTCATGGTAGATATATCCTGTCCATGCATTGGTTTATGTATGTCACCTCATGTAGGGATAGTTGTTTCCTGGTCTTGGTATCGAGACCGTTTATGTTATATTGAGGCCAGTACATAATACCGAAACCGTACGTGATCACAGGTAGTGCAAGCTGGTTTATAGCCGTCATTTTTTTTGGGGGGTGTTAGTTCAGATTTGAGGATTTTTTCAGACGTACTTTATATTCTTGTTCTGCTCTACGTCTCATTTTTTCACGTTCCACATTTATGTTTTCCTCAATGCCGAGGTATTTGTATGTGGAATCTTCTTTCAAATCTTCAATGAAGCTGTCCTTGATCTGAAGATGTTCGGATGTTGTTCCTCCCCCCTTTTTATTGTGCATTTAGCACATTTGTCAAATCCGAATCCATGCAGATATCCTCTGAGAACGTTTTCATAATTTCTTTGCGGGAGACAAGGTGTTTTTCTGTATCTGCATAAATTTTTAAATCGTCCATGAAAAGTAAATGATTCACTCTTTTACTTTCATCTTTTTTTCTGTCTCTACTGTATCCAGCATCACATTTTTTAGAAGCTTGCTGAGTTGGTCGATTGCAAGGCAGGATAGTAGTGATGATAGGCTATCGCCTTGAAATATGCCCCGCTGGATGCTAATATTTGAATACTGTATGGTCTCTTCCATGTGGTGTAGAGTAGGCACCGCCAAAAATGGCCGAAAAATCAAGTTGTTGTTGCTTTTTAAAACGAAATTACATTTATTAATATCCATTATTTCTGAGTAACTATTTTTATCCAGAAAGATAAAATCCGGAATGTAATCATATAGAAAGCAAAATAATGTGAACCTTGTTCTACTATTTTTAATTAAATTTTAAATGTTAAATTATCCCCAAAAGTTAACAGTTGGTGTTTTTTGTTTTGCACAAAAAAACGTATATAAATAGTTAAAAAAAAAAGGTTTTTGAAAGAATTAATTTGTTTATTTCTTGTCTAACTAAGATTTAGGGTGATTTTCTATGAGAATCTGCAAACATAGTATAATATAAGTACCTGGATTTCAAATAATTCCACTGATTTATATAGGCACCCATTTACTTCGAGTCGATTTGAGTACTGTTTACATTTGTGCTTGATAAAAACAAACTACCGATGACCAAAAAGCCCAAAAAAACAAACTTATTTTTCAGTGACGAAAATTTCAATGTATTATTAACGCTGAGGCTTGCCAGTACCAGATAGGTGACCATTTGTATGAGTTTGGTTTTTAATGTGTATATGTGTGGGGGGCAGGCTCTCCAAAATGGGGAGGGGGACAATTTAAAGCAGAATTAAAATACTTCAGCACGTTTGGTCCACCGTAGTCGAAAGGCGGCAAACGTTTCCAAACTTGATCGAAAAAATAATGATATCTTTAACACAAAGGGCACAATATTTATCGATTTCTTTTAATCGATTCTTCAAAGCATGCCCTGTTTAATAATGGCCATGCATTATTCGGCTCGCTAAAAAGAAATTGTTAATTTATTTATCAAAGATTTTAAAATAGCTTTTTTCGTATAAATATTATTTTTTTTTTTGTTTTGCTTTACTTAAATTAATTATTTTACTTAACATATTCACCGAATTTCACACTTCAAAACTCAAAAGCGGGATAATTAAACACACTCGAAGTTTTGATATTCAGGCATCAATATAAGGTATGCAAACATGTTTTTTTATCTATAATCCCTTCCCTTACAACAACAGTATATGTGTTGTTCAGTTTCAGATGATTGTTTTAAGCATGTTTGGAAACCCCTCAAAACAAGGGGTTTGTAAGCAAAAAATATATATAAATATTGTTTATGAAAAATAAGTTCACTGTTATAAAGTTCATTCTTCTCTTAATAATCGCTGAAAATTTCGTATTGATTGAATAATTATCTGATTTTTCGTAGATTTTTAAAAAGACGGTCCGTCAAAAAGTACTTACCTGCCCCCCCAGTTTTGGCATTGCGTAGTGTAGGGAAATAGATGTTTGACGCATTGCCATTTGTTTTGTAATAAAATATTTTATGTACTCATGGACATTATACAGCTCCAGACACCGCATTATCCAGGAATGAGGCACACTGTCAAATGCCTTTTGGTAGTCAATTCAGGCCATTGACAGGTTTCTTTGTCGCTTCCTACAGTCTTCCAGGATTGTTTTGTTCAAAAGAAGTGGATCTTTGTCCCAAGTTTGTTTTTCGTGCACCCTTTCTGCTCCTTGTCAAGTTTTTCACCGTCAGTCAAATGCTGATTAATTGCATCGGCAATTATTCCAGAAAGCCATTTGCATGTGGTTGAAAGGCAGCAGATAGGCCGGTATTTATTTGGCAAATGTGTTTCCTGGCTCTTGGGCATAATAGTTGTTTTGCCAATAGTGAGCCATTCTGGTAGTTCTTCTTTACATGATTGAATGATAGGGCATTGTGTTGATGTAGTGCCGTCAGCTTTTTCAGCCAGAAATTTGGGATGTTATCAATTCCTCGGCTTTAGAAGTTGCTGTAGTGTATTATCTTTTTATTTACAGCTGCTTTGGAAATTTCCAACGCATTTTCCTTGCCTTTGACTGCTCCTTTTATTGTGCCTATCCACTCCCTCTCCCGATGTTGTTTTGGGTCCTCATACAATAGCCTCCAGCATTTATCGATCTGTTCTTGGGTTGGTGGTGACGTTACTTTGATATTATCTCTGATGAGATTTCGGTACACTATCCTTGGGTTTCTGTCAAACAACCTGTATGGGCCTCGACTCAATTTTTTGTTGCTTATTTTTTTATTTTTGCAGCTATGCCCTTCACCTTTGCCTGCTGTTCTGCTATATGGGCTCTTAGTTGGTTTGTGGTTTGAAGGAAGTATCGAGATTTTAAAGTTCTCACCTTTTTGTTTGGTCCGGGATATTCGGTCCGCAGGAAGAAGATATCTGGGATATTTCTTTTCTAAGGCCATTTATTCTTTTTTTGGAGTTTGCTTTTCCAGACTGGTTCATTTGGTTTAGGCCTCCTGTGTGATCCTTTTTACTTTCTGATGTTTGGGGAAGGAGTTTTGTTTGGATTAACCATGCGGCCCCATATGTTGCATGGTTAATTTCTGTTAACGAAGCATTTTTTGGTACTAACTTAGAGAGGGCATCGTTCACTTTTACAGCGAAATTTTTGAAGGCCTTTGTCATCTTTATTTGGACCAGTCTGGGTCGGTCTTGTAGTTGTAGATGCCTAGTTCTTTCAATTTGATTGGCCAGTATCTTCTCTAGCTCAATCTGCTCTGCATCTATCAGTAGATTTTGAGTATTATCTTGGCGCTGTCGTCTCAGAATCTGGTGGCCTTGGTTGTCGATTGGCCACTCCCCATTTGTCGCCATCTGGTGAGTGCAGCGTTATAGTTCTGCAATCTGATCATACGAGACGTTCCACCCATCTAAAAGTTGGATTTCTGGGAGGTCAGTTGTCCCTTTGGGATGTTATTTTTGTATGGGCAATGGTGGTAGAAAATTCTTTGCCATTCTTTACACCGTTCTTTCAGCCATGTATATTTGGCTTTGGCATATTCCAATGCCCATATAAGGGTCCACTTTTCTTCCCAGCTCCACTGTTTCATGGTGTTCTCCCTGGTCTTTTTGGGAATTGAAGTAAGGTTAAGCCACTTTTATGGCTCTCTCCTTTATCTCATTAATCTCATGTGGAGGTATATATTTATTAATTTGTGAGACTATAGAGAGTAATTTTTTGGTTGTAGTTGGCTCCAGTTTTTCTCTTTGTGGATCCGTTTTTTTTTGGCCTCCGAATATTTTGTCCTTGTACCTACCCATTTTTCAAATCTTGAGTATTTGAAGCAGTGAAGGTTTTTTTTCTTTTCCGCAATCAACCAATTAACTGTTTTATAATTGCGTTTTCTTGTGGTCCTTGCTTGGTTTTTCCGAAGTCAAGGATCAGAATTTGTCTCGTCTGGTGAATTCTCCAGCGTTGGGTTGTTACCTGTAATAGTATCACTGGGAAAAGTTGCATTGTTATTTTCCACGTATGGCCCAGTGCGTAGCCATGACGAGGGTACATTTTATCTTGGGTGTCGTCCTGCCAGTGCTTGCTTTTTAAAATGTTCTTGTTCATATATGTTTGTATGTGTGTGTATGTGTGTATGTATATGTACATCTACTTCTTACTGGGAATCTATATCTCCACGTATATGTATATATATATATATATATATATATATATATATATGTATATGAGTATGTATATTTGTATAGGAGTCGTGCGTATGTGTGTGCATGTCTGCATATAGATGCATGCATGTCTGCATACACTTTGTTTATATATATATATATATATAAATGTATGTGCGTATGTGTCTGTATGTGGATGTGTAAATATACATATATATGTGTATGTGTGTATGCGTATTTGCGCGTGCGTTGGCGTATGTATTAATCCTTAACTACCTAAAACAACTCATTGTCAACTGAAATCAACAATTAGACTTATGGCGATTCTAAATGGAACCTTTTACTTGTCAAACACATGTGACACTTACACAACCCCTTTCTCTCTCTCTCCCTCTCTTTCTTTCTCTCCCCCCTCTCTCTCTCTCTCATCTACTTCATATACCTGCCTAAATAACTAAAAAGCAATCAAAGTCTTAAAACCAAAAATTGAAACTCCTCCCCCGTCATATCCTAAGCATATATCTACATCCACGCCCATCTTAATCTGCTACCCCCACACACACTACAATCTAATGTATTTTAACCTTCAACCTTAAATATTGTCAATAGCCGTCTCCCCCTTATTATCTCTTACCCCCTTTTTTCTCTAAAACACTTCTAGCAAATACTAACAATTATTTCTATGAGGTCTGACGAGGCTGTTGGGTCGTAAACATGGTCCAACATCCGAAGCATATGTAACCAAACAGAGAAAACGGGTAAAAATAAAATACAACCCATATTTGCTCTGCAGTATTATTGAGCACTCTCTGCAGGTTTTTACTAATTACCAGTTTTACTAAATATATATATATATATATATATATATATATATATATATACACATATGTGTGTATGTGATATATGTATATATATATATATATATATATATATATATATATATAAGAGAGAGAGAGAGAGAGAGGGAGAGAGAGAGAGAGAGATTATCCATTCACGTAAAATCACATTTTCTCCACCCTAAGGTCTCTGCTTCATTTTTTGTTACTAAGTAATATTTATGACTTACTTGTAGTTTCATTAAATTCTGGTGCAAGCAAAATCCGAACCCGTATTTTTCTAAATCCTACTCTGTAAATAGAAGGAAAGTATTTCTTCGAGACTCGAGGATTCAGGACCATCCACTTATTTTGTGCTTCTTTTTTAAAATAAAATATATTTTTATACGTTTTTAACTCTGTTTCAAAGTGCTTTTAACATGTTTTATTAACTACTTAATCTTATATATATATATATATATATATATATATATATATATATATATATATATATATATATATATATGCGCGTGTGTGTACGTGTGTGTGTATAGGAGTCTTTGATTCAAGTACCAAGTCGCAATATCTCAGGCCACAAGGAAAAGATGGACTGTCATGGTTTTAATTTCAAAAGAAATGCAGTATTCTCCGTGGAACAGTCGTCAATAGAAGATCTATGCAATTTCTCTCTACTATCTACGTGTAAAGTGGCCTTGGACAAACATTCAGATATTATATCGATGTAAACATATTCTTTTCATAACGTGTTGCATGGTGTGTGTTTTTCTGCCACTATATTAAATTGGATCTGATCTGATTGAAGTATTATATCGAAAATATTCACTCACATAAACATATCAAGATGTCATACACACGTCAATAATTTGGAGAATAATTATTTAGGCATGAGAAGTCATACATAACCATTGACCTTATTATATCAACCGTTAACATTTATTCATACAGGAGAGAGTCAATTGGTAAGATTAAAAAAACAACCCTTTCTTATATTGCATGATACGTAGAAGCCTTATTAACATAAACATTCTTCTTTTTCAATGTATAAAACATTTTGCTGTATTTTCTGTTTCGTTATAACCATGTTTCTGGGAGGAAACTGTGGCCAAGTGGTAAAGGATTCAGAGTGATGACTTATGTGTTTTAAGTTTGAATGCATTTCGTTCGACAACAATCACTTTCACATTGAATGTTGACAAGATTTACGTTATTATTTTCCTGCACGTATCTGATGCTTTTCTTGAAAATCATTTGACGATAGAAATACCGGGAAAACAATAAATGCAATAGAATATTCGTATTGATACGAAATGATAATGTTAATGACCATGCCTTTCCAAAAAGTTATTTTCTAGTGTTATTGGATTATGCTCTCTGAGCTATGGCTTAAGTTCCATCAAACAATTATATTGTGTTTTTTCATATCCTTTTTTTATACTGAATAATGTTTTGCAAAGCCAAAAAAAAAAGTTCTCTCCCCCAAAAACTTTGTATAGCAACATGCATTAAACATTTTTGCAACGCTTATATGGACTAAGACTGACAAACTAAATGTATTTTCTTCTGTATTAAATACTTAAGAAAAGGTTTAAGTTCGCAGTAATGATACAAAGCACGTACAGGTTTTCAATGCTTCGATTACTTTAATTCGTAATGAAAAATTACTAATAGTTTTCAATAGTGAAGGCGCACTTAAAATAGAATAAAGTATGTAATTGGCAGTTTTGTATATATATATATAAAACAATTTAAACACCCTAGAAAAACCAATCCTCTTTTAAAAAATTCAGAAATACTGGAGGAACTTAAAATACTTCAAGAAAAGTTTGTAATAGTTCCGATTGATAAAGCGGCAAACAATATAGCTTTTATATGTAAAAAATATTATATACAACGTTTATTGATAGAAGTAGGACTTATAGGAAACGATTCGGATACTTATAAAGTAAGTAATAGTAATTTAGATAGCATTATTTTGAATAATAGTATTATAAATGAAAAAGTAGGATTAAAGTTAGAAGACAAACACAAAAATCTTCCATGTATGTATTGGATACCTAAAATGCATAAAAATCCAGTTGGTGCTAGATTTATTGTAGGTTCTAAGACGTGCATAACTAAACCTCTAAGTAAAGCTGTATCTAAAATATTTAAATTAATTATAAATCAAATAAATAATTTTCACCTGAAAAGTAAATTCTATAGTAATATAAATCTATTTTGGGTAGTAAATAATTCCAAACCAGTAAAAGAAAAATTAGATAAAATAAATTCCAGAATAAAAGCAAAATCTATAGC
Organism: Euprymna scolopes; assembly: GCF_053919585.1. Taxonomy (NCBI): domain Eukaryota; kingdom Metazoa; phylum Mollusca; class Cephalopoda; order Sepiida; family Sepiolidae; genus Euprymna; species Euprymna scolopes. The sequence continues at coordinate 26,666,310 of NC_136511.1, read as the reverse complement.
TACTTATGATTTTAGTACGCTATATACAAAAATTCCGCACGAAAAACTTATAAAAGAATTAAATGATACTGTAGATTTAGCTTTTCAAGGTGGAAAAGGTAAATATATAGACTTTTCAAACTCTAAAGCTTTCTGGTGTAAAAATAAAAATAGCAAAACTAGTGTTTCTAAAGGTATTTTAAAAATACTTGTAAGTCATCTTATTAAAGAATGCTATTTTCAAATAGGAAATAAAATATTACTCCAAACGATAGGTATCCCAATGGGATTGGATCCTGCACCATGTTGGGCAAATTTGTATTTACATAGACTCGAGTATATATATATATATATATATATCATCATTATTAAAAACAGATATATCTAAAACATATAACTTTCATGGGTGTAGGAGAGTAATAGATGACCTTATATGCATAAACGATAATGATGAATTCGAAAAAAGTAAACATCTTATATATCCAAACGAACTAAAATTGAATTGTGAACGTAGAGGACAACAGTCTACATTTCTGGATTTAGATATAAAAATTGAGGATGGGATTTTTCTTTATAAAATATTTGATAAAAGAAACGCATTCCCCTTTAAAATAGTACGTATGCCCCATAAGGATAGCACCTGCCCTGTTTTTGTGTTTTATGGAACCATTATGTCAGAGTTTTTGAGAATAGCTCGCGTTACTCTAAAATAAACAGATTTTATACCACCAGTTTCTAGCTTAGTAATAAGGATGATAAAACAAGGTGGGGATAAAAATAAAATATTTAAACAGTTAAATAAAGCATTTGTTCATTATCCTGATGCTTTTGAATCGTTTAAGATAAACCAGACTATATTAATAAAGGAAATCCAAAACTATATTAGCAATGTATAAAATATATTTATAATTACATATAATAAATTTATAAAAAAAAAAAAAAAAAATGTATATATGTAAAAATAAAATATTTTTAACCTTTATATATCTAATTTTAAATAAATAAGAATGTAAATATAAAAACTACTAATTATAGTGGGGGTGATAAGTAGTTAAATGGATTTATCCAAAGCTTATAAATACAAGATTGAAAAATTAAATGTATCCATTTTAAATGGATAGTACCAGTCAAGGATCCGTCACTTGACACTCAGCTCAACAGGTGAGGGGCCGGAGACCGGCCCAGCACCTGTTGGACTGAGGTACACCGCCTGGGTAATACCTAGGAGGTCCACCTTCCCATGCCTTGCCACTCGGCTTTCCGGTGGGGCAAGTTTATTGCTTGCTGCCTGAGGCGCCCCGACCGGGGAATGCCGACGGGGTTACTCAGGCAATTTTTAAAATTGCAGGAGTGCCCCTCCTTTAGGGGAGCCTGCTGGGTTACCACTTTCCGTCCTTGTGCCACATTTTGCTGAGTGGACAGCAAATAAATATAATCCATTTTAAATGGATAGTACCAGTCAAGGATTCGTCACTTGACACTCAGCTCAACAGGTGAGGGGCCGGAGACCGGCCCAGCACCTGTTGGACTGAGGTACACCGCCTGGGTAATACCTAGGAGGTCCACCCTCCCAGGCCTTGCCACCGGGCTTTCCGGTGGGGCAAGTTTATTGCTTGTTGCCTGAGGCGCCCCGACCGGGGAATGCCGACGGGGTTACTCAGGCAATTTTTAAAATTGCAGGAGTGCCCCTCCTTTAGGGGAGCCTGCTGGGTTACCACTTTCCGGCCTTGTGCCACATTTTGCTGAGTGGACAGCAAATAAATATAATCCATTTTAAATGGATAGTACCAGTCAAGGATCCGTCACTTGACACTCAGCTCAACAGGTGAGGGGCCGGAGACCGGCCCAGCGCCTGGGTAATACCTAGGAGGTCCACCCTCCCAGGCCTTGCCACTGGGCTTTCCGGTGGGGCAAGTTTATTGCTTGCTGCCTGAGGCGCCCCGACAGGGGAATGCCGACGGGGTTACTCAGGCAATTTTTAAAATTGCAGGAGTTCCCCTCCTGTAGGGGAGCCTGCTGGGTTACCACTTTCCGGCCTTGTGCCACATTTTGCTGAGTGGACAGCAAATAAATATAATCAATTTTAAATGTGGAAATTAATGAATCGCACAGGTAAGAAATTCATTTTTATACTATGAAAAGGTTAGTAATTGCAATTAAGAATAGGAAATTGGATAAAAAAATGTTTGTAACATGTATTCCTCCTAAGATTAAGGGTGGTGGTGTTTGATCAACACTGCTGGGGAGCCATGAAGTAATATACTGTTTTGTTTTTAAATCCCCGAAACAGTGTTTCATGGTGAACAACTGATGATCCCTTGAAAAATAAAAAAATAAAAAAAATTGGTATTATAGTAAATTCGAGAGAGTTGATGCAGTGATTGCAGGTGATTAAATGACTTACTGACTAAGTGTTTTTTTTTGTTTTTTTTTTTAACGAATGATAAAAAGTAATTTTTTGTGTAGTTTCAAATGTTAAAAAAAACTTCAAAGACTATATATATATATATATATATATATATATATATATATATATATATATTTAAATAAGGGAGTAGTCACTAACTATGTGTATTTTTTAACATTATTTTACTATTCCGTGTCTTGGTTTTTCATTGAGAATTATGTTTGGATCATTGTAATAATGTTTCGAAGTCATTGAAATCGTTTACGTACGTTTCAGACGGTCTGATGCGCTCTCGTCAGGAATTATTTTCAAATGTGTAAAAATGGCGATTTTCGTTAGTTTAAATTTTTTCCAATGCTTAATTTTTATTGCTTTTTTATGGCTTTTTTATTTGGTTTGTCCAGGGATATTTTGACCCGGCTGTAGTCAGTCGTTATCTCTTTCTGCTCATGTGTTTTTCCTTTAGGGTGGAGTAGTGTGTGTGTGTGTTTGTGTGTGTGTGTTTATGCGTGTGTGTGCGCGTGTGTGTGCGTGTGTGTGTTTGCTTTTATTGGTTTGGGAATGTGTATATTGTTTTATAGTATTTTGGGGTTATTTGCTTTCTTAGGAAGGCGGCTGTGGTCCGAGGTCGTTACTAATGTGTATGTGTGGGGAGGGGGGACTGGCTCTTCTGAAATAAGGGTAGGGGTGCTTTCATTCTATTTGGATATTTATTTTTTGGATTCTTGGATTTTAGTATTGTGATTTTTCGTTTTAGTCTTATATTATGCTTGTTTAGAAAGAGGGGTGTATCTAAAATAGGGGATTTTTTAATGTTTCTATTTATTTGTTTCCCCATGTGGGTATGGCCAGACCCAGGATCGGTTCCTAGTGTGGGGAAGATTTTGTTCCCCAGAGGGGCGCATTGGGGTGTGTAGGTATGGGAGGGGGATGATAGAAGGGAAGATAGTCGTTTCAGTCATGAGGGGGTTCTCCTCCGCTGACTGAGGAGGGAGAAAGGTGTTTGAACAGATATTATACTACGGTTCTAGGTGTCTCCTAGTGTTGTTGGTTTCGAGGTTAAGTAGGGTTGGTATTGTTCAGTGTCTTGTATTAGAGATAGGGGTGTTATGTCTGTGTGTGGTTGTATGCGCGCATGTGTTTGTGTTTTAATGTGTCGGTTCTGATTTATGCGTGGGTGTGTGTATGTGTATGTGTATGGGTGTGCATGCGAGTGTACCTTGCATTTCATGTTTTTGTGTGATGGTATTAGGTTCTGTTCAGTTCAGGAGTGAATTTGGTGATGAAGTTTTTTCCTGTGTAAGTAAATAAAAATAATTGTCTGTTTGGAAGATTGGCATTATTTTGAACTGTTTCCACATCATGTGTGTGCGTGTTTTGAAACATAGAGGTGTCTGTTATCTGCAATTTTGATGTTGTTCTTATGTAAGGCCACTTTATTGCTGAAATTTTTGGTGCCGCCTATGTATGATTTGTTGCATGTTGTGCATCTTAGTGCATATAATATATTTCTGAATGCTGGGGTTCTGAATGTGTATGTGTTACCTTCTATTATTATGCCACATACTCCACATCGCTGTTTGTTGCATTTTGTAACTCCTGTTGTAGTGTGTGGGACGAGTTTTGAGGAAGGTAGGATGTGTTTTAAGTTTTTGGGTTGGCGTTTGCTTTTATTATTTTTGTTGTTTTAAGTATGTTGTTTACTTTGTCGTTCTGATTGAGGAGAATAAGGTTTTTGTTATTGTGTTAATAGTTCTGGGTTGTTTGTGTTGTGTGTAGAGACGTATGCTAGAATTTGTTCTTTGTTGTGTTCTTTTGGGGTTCTTAGTTGGTCTATTGGAATTTTTTCAGCCAGTGCAATGCCTTTCTGCATGAGTGGAAGTGGGTATCCTCTTTTCCGCAGTGTTATTTGTAGTTCATTCAGTCTAGTTGAACGGAGTTGTATGTCTGTTACTATGGTGCAGACTCTACGTGCTAGGGAGTAGGGTATTGGTTTTAGACAGTTTTTAGGATGGTGGCTTTTGAAGTGGAGGTATTGCTGAGTGTCTGTGGGTTTGTGGTAGATGTCTGTGATTATGTTGTTGTTTTTATTGTTACTAGGATGTCTAGGAAAGGTAGTTCTGTTGGGATTTGTTCTAGTGTGAATTTTTTTTGGGGGTGTAGATTTTGTAGTAAAGTGTGGAGTTCTTTGATATCCCCCCATGAGGTTCTCCAGAGGATAAAGCAGTCGTCTAGGTATCTTTTCCAAGATTTTATGAAGAGTCTTTTTATATTGTTCCCGTACTTTTGCTCTATCCTTTCATAAAGGGTCTCTTCTAGGAAAGCGAGTGTAAGGTGCCATTTTGGTACCCATCGCTGTGCCTAGTATTTGGATGTAGTTGTCTTTATTGAATTGGAAGTAGTTGTTATTGAGGATGATGTCGATGCTATCAATCACGAATTGTTTATTGAATCTGGGGTGTAAAGTCTGTGTATGTTTGTCAATCCAATATGCGATAACTTCTTTTCCTAGATTTTGTGGTATATTGCTATATAGGCTGCTAACGTCCAATGTGGCTAGTATAGTCCCATCGTCTACTGTTTGTGGTAGGGAGCTAAGGAAGTGTGTGTTATCTCTTATAAATCTTCTGACTAGAATTGGTGAAGGGCTGTAATAGTATATCTATTAGGTTGCTAAGTCTGCTTGTTGGGCATGCTGGTCCTGCTACTATGGGTCTGAATGTGAGGTCCTTAGGGTTTGGGGTGCTTATGTATTCTGACTTTTGTATGTTGATGGCATGTCTTACTTGGTTAGATTTGTGTATTTTGGGTAGCCCATAGAATATGTTTGTTTTTGTTGTGAAGTTTGTAAGGAAGTCTTTTTATTTTTTAGTTAATGTACTATTGTATGTTGGGCAGAGTTTTGTTATTTTAGATATGGTTGTGCCGTCTATGTTGGAGCTTATTGGTTTGTAATAATTTTCGTTCCCTAGTGATTCTGAGATTTTTGTTTCATAGAAGTTCTTATTCATTATAACTACTGCACTACCTTTGTCTGCTTCCTTTATAACTAAGTTGTTATTGTGTTGGATTTTTTTAAGTGCTTGATTTTGTTTTCGTGTTAGATTACTGGTGGGGTTTTCTTTTTGTTGGGGCTTGAGGCTCCAGAGTGTTTCAAAGAAGGCATTTAGTTCTTTTTTGTGTTTATGTTTGTTGGGGAAGTATGTTGATTTGTTTTTCACTAGAGAGTCGTTTGTTGTGTTATCACTGTCGTTAAGTATATCTATGAGTCTAAATTTGCGTTCAAATTCTTTTAGGTCTTTCTTTAACTCTGCTATGTTACTTCTGGGAGTTGGGCAGAATTTCAGGCATTAGAAACATTAAAAAAAAACATTTAAATCCCCTATTTTAAATACACCCCTCTTTCTAAACAAACATAATATAAGACTAAAACGAAAAATCACAATACTAAAATCCAAGTATCCAAAAAATAAATATCAAAATAGAATGAAAGCACCCATACCCTTACTTCAGAAGAGCCAGCCCCCCTCCCCACACATTCACATTAGTAACGACCTCGGACCACATCCGCCTTCTTAAGAAAGCAAATAACCCCAAAATACTATAAAACAATATACACATTCCCAAACCAATAAAAGCAAACACACACACGCACACACACGCGCACACACACATAAACACACACGCATACACACACACACACCCTACCACACCCTAAAGGAAAAACATATTAGCAGAAAGAGATAACGACTGACTACAGCCAGGTCAAAATCTTCCTGGACAAACCAAATAAAAAAGCCATAAAAAAGCAATAAAAATTCAGCATACCATATATATACCATATTTTGAACTTGGGACATATGTAGTACAAGCTGTAATTTAAGATATATTATCGAATATTTTAGTTTCGCTTACGCGTAGAATTTTTTCTAAACATATACATGTAGTTTGCTAAGTGGATATATGGTTTCTATAATGTTACGGGTATTCGGTATCCCATCTGTGGTGTCTCGTTAATATGGAATCTGACTTATTGCATGGACATCCAACTAATGTGAGATAATGAAAGAGATGCCACAATGTGTACAGCGGGTAAGTACGCCTTCAAAACACTTTCAGATAGGTGTCTAATTTTCGGTTCATGCTGGAAAGTGGAATGGCTAGATACTCAACGTCGCCACTCCCCTCGGGTGCAAAGTAGTTAAGTGTAAAGAGATAGGCAATGTATTGTAATCGTTTTGCTTATTCTCACACTTATTCGTCCTCTGTCGCCCATCCTCTTTGTCCTTCTTTCTCTCTCTGTCTCTCTCTCTCACACACACACACACACACACACACACACACACTATCTATCTTTTTCTCACATGCGAACTTTTCTGTTCTGCTTTTACCAAACAATGAGCGTCAAGGTAATTTGGTGAACACCCAAGAAGCAGCTTGACTTACACAGCGCTGGCATTGTTAATAGCCTGGTATAACGAAAAGAAAACGGATTTATAACACTTTATTTACTTAATTTACAGACATAATGCTACACAAGAATAAACTTTCCACTGCAAAGACCGGAGAGATTTATTGTTTTAGAACATACTTTATTTTACTAAACTTTTCTGATGATAAATTCATTAAAAACAATGTAAGAACATTACTTCGCATTTCTTTGTTCACATTTCCTGTGAGCCATGATCACATTTCAGAATGATATCTGATAAAAAAAACGTCGTATTTTAAATACTTTAAAATTTAAGCTAGATCAAAATGGGAATAGACTTGCTGCATCTCGTGGACATTAGAACACAGCATCAACATGGGTAAATCTGATATATTTAAAAAATCTCTGTATTTATCAACTTAAACTGAAGAAAGTAAATATTGAATTGGAATTTAAAATTATGTTCTAACCCAACAGAATTGTCCGTGTTCCACATAGGTACAAAATGACTTTTATAAGTTCCCAGATGTTTTGTATATACATTAAAAAAAATATCGCAGATGCTTGGAAATTCAGTGTTATTGCTTTATATCTTATAAGATGGCTGAATAATTTTTTAGGTTAAAAGATTAAAAAAAATTTTTAGGTTAAAAGAAAGAGGCATAGCAACAAAATTGAACATTCGGACACTTTAAAAGAATGATATGCAATAAAATTATGTTTTAAACTCAAGAAAATGCCACAGAAGCTTATTGAATACTTTAGACTGTTTTCAGCTCATCTTGCATGGATCGAGCATCAGTTTTTTTTAGATTCAAGTAAGGCAGGGAGTCTGTAAGTGATGGGAAGTTATTGAAACGACTCCGTACCAAACAGGTGCGTTTTTGTCTTTTGTTATATAATCCAAAGAGAACACACTCACACACAGAGGATGTTCTATTTATATAATAGTATATAGGCATATTAAATAAAAATGGATGTCAAATAAGGATCTTTGTTAGAATAAAAGGCATTTTGGTCTATTATTTATGTTTGTTTAGTAATTATATTTTACTGATGTCTAAAAAGTTAAAGTTTGAGTTATTTGATCTGCTTAGAATATACAGTTGAAAATACCCATTTTTTCCAGGTACACTCAAGTGACTTGTGATTCATTAGCATATTCAAATGATATGCTTTTCTCAAACCCCAGGGTATTATTATATTTTTTCTTTTGCTTCACTAAACTTTATTTTGATAGAAACATTTTGGAACATATAAATTGGAGACATATGTAGTATAACGTGTAATATCTGACATATTATCGAAATTTTATTTTCGCTTACACGTAGAGCTTTTCTTACCGTGTCCGTTCAGTCTGAAAAGTGGGTATATGACTTCTAAAACATTCTGGGTATTCGGCATCTCCTCCCCGGTGTCTCTTTAATATGGTATGTGTGTAATTTCATTGACAGAAAACAAGTGTAAGATAGTAAAAAAGATGTTCGAATGGATGTAGATATAGAATCTCCCAACTTTCAAAGAACATACCCCATTAAACATCCTCACTATTTTATATGGAGCGTTCTTTAACTTTTTTTAAAATTTGTTTAATCTATACATTTACAAAATTGAAATTATCTGTGTGTGCGTGTCTGTGTGTGTACATTTCCCTACCAAATTACTCTGTAAATTTTAAGTCTACAAACTCAGCATTTGACATAAGGGCTATTGAGATAAGCGAAATCTTTTAAATCGGTTTTTAGCCAGGAATTAGGCTGTTAAAGGTAAATATTCAACAGTTCAATCTTTTAACACTTTACCAGATTTTACGCCAATTTTTAACCTACACACTTTAAATTTTACTCGAAGGTTATTTGGACATGGATAAAACTTTTCATTTGATTTTAGCCCCAAACAATAAATTTTAAAGGGAGGAAATTGGGGTTATTTTTTTTTAATTTGACCACTGAATCTCTACTAAATTACCCAACAAAATGTTGGTCTAAACAATTGACATTTTACATGAGCTCTATTCTGACATAGGGCACTTTTTTATCGGTTTTGAACCGAATATTTGGAAATCAGGAGGGCAAAGTTCGAAAGATTTGTTCTTTGCTGTGTCTAGCAAACGTTACAGCTAATTTCGGGTATAACCACATGAAATCTTACATATTACAGACATATTACATATTACAGATATGAAGCAAGCGTTTTTACAAGTTTGAAACCAAACATTTGGCCGCCAATAAGTCAAAGTTTGAAGAGTTGACGTTTGCAGACTCTGCAGAATACCTTCGAAAATGTTGGGTCGAAACACTAAGAATTTTAGATGTAAGTTATATGGACATCAGTCAAGCATTTAATACATATAAGCATATGTCTGTAAAGTTATTAACAGAACATAGGGGTGTGGCAAAGTCGGGTTGAACTGCTAGTATATATATATATATATATATATATATATATATATATATATATGTGTGTGTGTGTGTGTGTGTGTGTGTGTGTGTGTAAAACAAAGCAAGTTACAACATCTACAATATAAAAAGTAAAATGTGTGTCTGTGTTGAATGTCTGCCCAAAAAACATTCAGCAGCATCGGACTGCGTCCAGACTACTACTATCTTGAATCATATGTAAAAAGTAAGGAGAAACTCTCAATTATTTCGTATAGAAAAAAAGTTTATGATAAGGGGGTCGGAAAAATCGTTCTTATTTTAAACGACTTGACCACGTACGCATGTGCGTTAGGGATTCTTTCTAGAAAACCGACGTTATTTCATGGAAATCCTCATTGCAAAGGAGTGACGAGGTTAGATCGTAAGCTTTTATTTTTGACATTCAAGCCAACGTAACGGGTGTCTATTTTTTATGCGTTTTTTAAGGTTTAACATTTAAAAAGTATTACAAGCTTTTTATTCGAGATAATATTATTTTTATTTCGAGGCTTATGTAATGTGTTTGTTTTTTTATTAAATTATGTTCAAGTTAGCTTAAACTGGGCTTAAGGTCATTCCATTTCTCACCTATTTCATTTTTGTGTTTTGTTGGGTTTTTTTTCAAGACCACTCTCCATTCGGGCTGCGTCTAAATGTATTTTCTGGGTGTTGATCAGTATCTTTACCACCTCTCGCCACTCACGCTACGCCGGGAATCCCCGCAAGTGTAATATAAATACCGAAGTCGTTTCATTTATTTAGATCTTAAAGTCGAGCATGATAAACCATTTTTTAATTTTGTTCAAATGTCAAAACAATATGTGTGTCAAAGAAAAAAATCATTATTATTTTATTCTTGAAAAGCTGAGCATGTGAAACTAGAGTAATTTTTAATTCTAATTATTCATTCCTATTCTAAAATGCATAAATATATATACCTGCATCTCTCTCTCTCTCTATACAGGGTGTTTCAAAAGTCTTGGGAACATAACGATTGTTAATAACTCAAAAACTATTAGGAGTTGAAAAATGAAATTGGTACCGTTGGAAAGGTTAAAGTTTCAAGTTTTGTGGGGAAGCTTCAAAGTTGCTCAATATGATCACCATTCGTCACACGGCAGACATCTAGTCGATAGTCCATTTCCTGCCAAACGCGTTCCAGCATCTTGACGTTAATGGTTCCCACAACTGCCGCTACTCGAGCCTTTAGTTCGTCAATATCTCTTGGAAGGGGTGGCACATAGACTTGTTGCTTGACAAAATCCCAAAGGAAAAAAGTCACATGGGGTAAGATCTGGAGACCTAGGAGGCCAGGGCATGAGAACGTCATCACCTCGCCCAAATCGCCCAGATCTCCCAATCCATCTACCAGGCAGCCTTGTGTTAAGAAACTGCCTTACTCTAAGACTCCAGTGTGGTGGTGCACCATCTTGTTGAAAGATGAAGTCATCAGAGTCTGCTTCTTCCAACTGAGCCATTAACCAGTCTTCCAGCATGTTGAGATAGGATTCACCAGTGATAGTTGCCTCTTCAAAGAAGAACGGTCCATAGACACCTTTCTTGGAAATTGCACAAAACACGTTCACTTTTGGTGAATCTCGCCCGTGCTCAAGAAGTTCATGAGGATTCTCAGTACCCCATATGCGAGTGTTATGCTTGTTAACTTTGCCATTCAGATGGAATGCCTCATCGCTAAAAACAAGCCGGTCATCAAAGCCGTTATCCCTGCTGGCTCTTCTCACTGATTTACGGGGGCTCCGCTGAAAGGCTGTCCGAACTTGCTCAACTGCATCTTCTGAAGTTGAAGGGCGACCTGTTCGCTTACTTGGGCATAAACACCCATCTTTCACAAATTTAGCATGCCATCTGACAATGGATTTCCTTTCAGGGGCTTCTTTTTTAAATTTCCTGCGAAATGCACGCCGAACACATGTCTACGATTCAGTCTTTGCAAATTGGAGGACGCAAAATGCCTTGTCTTGTTTAGAGAACGCCATTACTACACCTGGAAAGATAAGACAAAAATCATTAGTATGACCAAAAACTTGATTAAGCAAGCTTTAAAATGACACCAGTTTCATTTTTCTACCTGGAATAGTTCATGAGATATACGCATTTGTAATGTTCCCAAGACTTTTGAAACACCCTGTATATATATATATATATATATATATATATATATATATATTATATATGTGCATATATATATATATATATATATATATATATATCCACACATATATATTATTTATTCGTAAAAAGGTATTTATTTTTATATTTTGAAGTAAAATTAAAACAGAGCAAAAACAGAAAATAAGAAAGTATTTTCTAATTTTTGATAAAATAGAAAGAACCAATTTTGCACAAAATGGAAGTAAAGAACATAAAATTTAAATATATAAAGGAAATGGGATCAAAATATGATATTTTTATTTTCTTTCATTATTTTTTAATTTTGTTTATTTTTTATTTAAACAAAAAGCTTTACACATTTGTTACGCATTAATATGTTTAAAGTGTTAATACAACATAATGAATGCAGTTTAGCATCTTGCACATGTTAATTTTTTAAACACACACACACACACACACACATATATATATATATATATGTATACAATTGTTCAAATCATTGAAATTGAAATTCCAACAAGTTTAAAGGCAATGCTTTTCAATTTTATTTTTGTCGTTCGTTTTATATACATATATATATATATATATATATATATATATATATATATATATATATATATATATATATCCGCGATATTTTGTACTGGTGCTATGTAATTTATAATAATGTTTTTTTTCTTTCCTGTTTGTATGAAGAGATATTTAATATATATATATATATATATATATATATATATATATATATATATATATATATATATATATATATACATATTGGTAAATTACTGTGTTTTGCGCTAAAATCATGCTGGCTTGATTATCAGAATGTATAACTATGCTAGTTTTAGTGAAGTCTTGTTCTAAACCAGTTTTTAGTATATACTTTATGTATAACGCTTCTTGTGCGAATGTGTATGCGCTTTGAATTCCACCGTACATCTATAGAAATATACAATTAGCTGCTTTTTAGATTTACCTGAAATAATAGGACCGTTTTGATAGTCTCACACGATATCTAGGTATATGCTTTCGATCTTCATCTTTTCTCCACTCTGAATCTGCAAATCCCTCTTATTTTAGGCGACTTGTTGATTTTCCAAATACTACATTCTGTGTCGCCCACAAACCATAGTATCTTGTCAAGGTCGGCCATTCTGCATTTTCTTATTTAATCTGTTCTTAACATCAATTTACAATATGTCACAATTTGATTCGGTTAAAATGTAATCGATACAATAAAATAAAATCAATAGTGAAATTTTAAATTGAACGAATGCAGCTTATAAGATAATGTTTTTAACATATTGGATAAATACGTTACTGGGAAATAGGAAAAGTTTTGGACACGTATGTCCACGACACGTGAAAGAAGGCACATGTTTTAACATGTGTATGACGTCACGGAAAATAGAAAGTTCTAGGAATAGAGAAAAAAATGTAGTTAGAGTCAGTCAGTCAGTGTAAAAAACACAGAGAAAGTCAGACGTCTAGAAGCGAGACGTCATTCTAGAAAAAATGTGAGACATTGAATTCTTGGTGATGGAAACACGGCCGTGTGACGAAATAAACCATTATGTGTTTTGTAAAGCTCGTCTTGTGTCTTATGATTCTTACAAAAAGGTAAAGTAGAATTGTATTATATATTTGTGTTATATGTCTTTACATACACGTCTCAACATCATCATGTCCGAACTGTCTGAACACTATCCCTTCACTCCAAGAACTTTCTCATTCTATTCCATTCTACACAACAAGGAATGAACATTTTCATATATAAGAATCTCTTATAACATGAACAATATCTATCTAGTATCTTACATCATCTCTCTCACTGAGTCTTTCAACATCCCTCACTGTAATAAGACTTCTACTCTCTCTCTAAGACTCTCTTTTAAGAAGACCCCCAATATTACAGTCATTAAACAACTCACCTGACGAAGGCCTAAGGAATACTTGACCGAAACGTCGTGAAACAACTACAATTAGATGAGGATAATAGTCCGCAATAAAAATTAAAAAAATATCGCAATGCTTTTTGTCTATTTCTGCAACGTTTATCTATATATTTAACACATAATCATGCTCTAATATATATATATATATATATATATATATATATACATATATATATATATATCCTTTTTAATTATTTATTCACAGTTCACAGTAAAAATCATGTAAGCATTAGTAAACGTTCTCAATCTTTTCAGACGATTTTTGGTTTGTTTTGAGGCGTTTCGACAGCATTGACGAAATACCAATCCGCACGATTTTCTTCTTCCAATTCAAGCTTGATCGAAAAGCGGCCGAGAGAGCTCGTGATATCAATGATGTGTTCGACCGAGGAATCACTAACGAATGTGTGACATAACTGGGATTCAAAAAATTTCGCAATAGTGACGAGAACCTCGAATATGATAGTTGAATGCTTGCTTTTGTTTTACGGTATATCAACTCTTTTTAGGTCATTTAATGGCGAATCCAGTGATTTTGAAGAGTTTTTAATAGAAAGTTTTCAAGTCAGTTTCTGTTTAACCCATAGTTGGGACCCTAACAAGTACTTCCACTCCGAGTAAGAGTGGACCTGACAGCAGTAGCAATTTAAGATTGGCTCCATACTCCCCAAGGCCTGCAAGCTAGGGCCTCACCATCGGATATTGTTTAAGGTCATATACAGAACCGCCTCGAATATGAAGACGGCCGAGGCCGGCCGACTTCCGTTGATAACGAACATTTGAAAGCCTTAATTGAAGCTGATACTTGCAATACCACACAAGTTGCTGCTGAACTCGAGGTTGACCACTCAAAAGTCGTTCGCCTTTTAAAGCAAATACAGACGTCAAAATATTTGGATGAATGAGTACCGCATGAATTGTGTAATAATCAAAAACTCGTCGTTTTGAGTTTTATTCTACGTCTCTCTCTCTCTCTCTCTCTCTCTCTCTCTCTCTCTCTCTCTCTTACTCTGTACAAAAACGACTAATTTCTCCAGCCAACTGTGTCGTGTGATGAGACGTGAATCCTTTACGACAACCGATGAAATTCCGCACAGTGTTTAGATGCCGAAGACGTTTCAGAACACTTCCCGAAACCGATAGTGCGTCCAAATAGTAATGGTGACTGTTAGGTGGTCTGCGGCCGGTCTCATCCATCACATAGTCTTAAATCCGGCGAAACGATTACGGCGGAGAAGTACTGCAAAATATCTATCTTGCAATAAAGATTTTCACTCCCATTTTTATTGACCAATCGCCGTAGGGGTTCTCTCCCCATCTCGTTGTCACGGTCAATTACCACTTAACGAGTCACATAACCCGTTTCCGTAGTGATCTTCGAACAAAAGACAATTATTATTTCGGTCAAAGCAACAAATATCAAGGCCCTGTGGATCGGGAACTTTTATGGCTCTGCCATCAACTGCCACATTCCGCTCTCTTGTATTACATCCCTCCCTCCTCTTGTCAAACGGCATTCACGGGTAATTCCCCTCAAAACTAACCAACTGAGAGAAGATTATCTTCACTTCTTTGGAGGTCCGTTAATTAACACAAAAGTCAAGCTTTCCCTGATTGGGCATTATTTTTATGACATTCATTTACAACCTTTCTATCCATTCCGGGGTGGAGATCAATCCGATTATCTGTGAAAAACACATTCCTCTCTCTCCATCATCATAACCATCTAATTCAGCAGGTTGTCTCTTAATCCACGAGCAGGGCCCTCCTGGCATTCCCCGGTGTCCCATCTTGCCATATATATATATATATATATATATATATATATATATATATATATATATATATATATATATATATATATATATATATATATATATATTCAGAAATTTTATATATATATATATATATATATATATATATATATATATATATATTCAGAAATTTTAAATGAGATAAACAATCAGTACTGTCGGTTAAAATAAATGCCATTCTTTATACCCATATCAAGATCTTTGCAGCCGATACTCATCTGTTTTATAACCGGAAATGGAGACATATATAGACATTACAAGATCTCATGAAAATCTCGTTTTTAAAATACACTTAAAATCCAAATAATAAACCCTGCCAGTTTCTATGCAAAGTTGATTTTATTTTTTTTTTGTAACATCTCTTTACTCTATTATTATTGACACCGAACGGCTACCTTATGTGAAATTCAACTTCATCTATAACACATTGATTTACAGAAAATAACACATATACACATATTATTAAGCTTGGTAATTATATCGTATTCATTTCTATCATTACTAAACCGATACTTAGCATTTTACTAGCAGAGATAACCTTATTCCCAGAGAGGATATCAGATATTGAACGGATAAACGACCAATTTTGTATAATTCAGTATCGCGATGTACACATGTTATTGTTCAGCCGTCCTCTTAATAACCAAATTCTGTGCAATTTCTATGACGAACAATAATAATTATGATATTTCAATGACCAGTCCTGAATACGTTGAGACTACCACTACTACTTAGTTGGGCAAAAATATTCTCAATGTTGACAAGATGCACTTAAGGAAAGTCGGATGTTGCATCGATGAAAATGTTGTGAAAATAACACTTAAGAAATGGAACAGTAGTCCGAAAATTGCTAATAAGATGATTTTACAATTTTAAAAATTGCAAACATTAAAGAGTCAGAATCTCACAAAAGTAGGGAAAATTCCAATTAGTGGTCTTTGACAAAACATTGTCGTCAGTGCGAGTATATATATTATGTGCGCACGCGCAGGTGCGCGCGCTAGTGCGCACGCGGGTGTGTGCATAAAACACTGTTGTCACTGCGAGTATGTCTATTATGTGCGTGTTTTTGTGGACGAAACACTGTTGTCCCTGCGAATATATGTATTATGTGTCCGTGTGTCTCTGCTTTGGCGTGGACAAAACACTGTCATCAGCTTAAGTATATCTATTATGTGCGTGTGTGTGTGTGTGTGTGTGTGTGTGTTTGGACAAACGCTGTTGTAAGTGCGCGTATCTCTTAAGTGTTTGTGTGTGTATGCATGTACAAAACACTATTGTCAGTGTAAGTATCTTTATTATGTGTGTGTGTGTGTGGGTGTGTGTGTGGGTGTGTTTGTGTGGAGAAACACTGTTGTCAATGTGAGTATTTCTATTATGTATGTGGGTGTGCGCGTGTGTGTGCGCACGCGCGTGTCTGTGGGTGTGCACAAGACACTGCTGTCACTCCGAGTATAACAATAAAAAACAAGTCTATTTATGTATGGAAGACTAAAAAATTCTTACATTTCTGTAAGCTCATACGTATCTAAGAACTATTGATTTGCATAAAGTAATATTTGCACATATTTAATTACACTAGGGAAGCATATCGAATTCATTTTTATCATCACTAAACAAAATCTCTACTGATATTTTATATTCTTTGAACAGATATATCTGTCTTTTCCACGGGGATATATCTGTCATTAAACTACTGATAAATGATCTAATTTTGTATAAGTATCGTATATGTATAATTCAGTAGTAAAAATAGGTACCATTATTGTCAGCTATTACATACAAGTCAGTCAAATACACATTTTATTTATTCTCATAAAAAAAACGCCTCGCCGCAAAATACACTTTAATATGATATTTTATTGCATGAAGAGAACGCATTTATTATGGTATAGCCTATTCTCTAAAGATTACTAGCAGTTCAGCCCGACTTTGCTCGGGCCCTATTTACACTTCATAAATTTATGTGCATATGAAAAAAAAACGTATTTTTCAGTGACGAAAATTTCAATGTATTATTAAGCTGAGGCTGGCCAGTACCAGATGGGTGACCATTTGTATACGTTTGGTTTTTAATGTGTATGTGTGTGGGGGCCAGGCTCCCCAAAATGGGGGGGGGGCAATTTAAAGCAGAATAAAAAAAAATATTTCAGCGCGTTTGGTCCACCGTAGCCGAAAGGCGGCAAACGTTTTCAAACAGGATCGAAAAAAATGATGCTATTTTTAACACAAAGGGCACAATATTTATCGAATTTTTTTTTTTTGGTATCGATTATTCAAAGCAGGCCCTGTTTAATAATGGTCATGCATTATTCGGCTCGCTAAAAAAATTGTTAATTTATTCATCAAAAATTTTAAAATAGCTTTTTTCGTATAAATATTACATTTTTTTTTTGTTTTGCTTAACTTAAATTAATTATTTTACTTAAAATATTCACCGAATTTCACACTTCAAAACTCAAAAGCGGGATAATTAAACACAATCGAAATTCTGATATTCAGACGTCAAAATAATGTATGCAAACAATTATTTTTTTTTTTTAATCTATAATTCTGGGCCTTACAACAACACAATATGTTGATTTCAGTTTCAGATGATTATTTTAAGCATATTTGTTCCCACTTCAAAACAAGGGGGGTTTGTAAGCAAAAAAAATATATATATATAAATATCGTTTATGAAAAATAAGTACACTGTTATAAAGTTCATTTTTCTCCTAATAATCGCTGAAAATTTCGTATTGATCGGATAATTACCTGATTTTTGGTAGATTTTTAAAAAGACGGTCCGTCAAAAAGTACTGACCTGCCCCCCCCCCCAGTTTTGGCGGTGCCTAATATATATATATATATATATATATATATATATATATATATATATATATATATATATATACACATATATATATATATATATATATATATATATATATATATATATAAGATTACTTTCGACAGTACTCTACCAAGAGATATGGATTAAAAGTCGTCATCGACATACAGTACTGTTTCGTTGTATCACAACTCATCAGTTCCGCTAGACTAGTATCTCTTCCAAGCCGAGGATGTAACCTAGAACCATCGCGGTGACAGTCGGGAGGGATATTTAACGACCCACCGGAGCGGCCACCGTAAATTATCTCTCCAAATGTCTATTTAAACAAACATTCTTCCACCACGTTTACTTGCTCTAACCGCATGTTTATAATTAAAGAGCTAGTGTCGAAGTTTTCAGTGAATTAATAGCGGGTGAGGTTATTTACGACAATGCTCTACTCAAAGAGGGGGGTTTAAAATATTTGTACTCATCGACATACAGTCCTGTTTCGTTGTATCACAACCCCTCATAAATATATATATATATATATATATATATATATATATATATATATATGGATGGCATACGCTAGAAGCGAAACTGAAAGAATATTTCTAGCATTCAAAGGTAGTGACGCTACCACAGTACCAAGGTTACACTCATATGGACTGATTAAAACAATTAAAAATAAACTAAGATGTTTATACAAAATGTATAAGGATTTTTCACTGTTGCCACCTATAAAACTATTTTAATTGGCTGAACCTTTCAAAAAGAACGATCTTTTAATAATCTGATTATTTGAGGCCCCTAGTGCCGCTCTTTGACTTTTAGTTTCTGAAGTGATAGAGTTTGAAAATATGGAGTCAAATAAACAGACAGGCACGTAACGTTTTGTATATTAGATGAAATACAACATATTTACATGCACCAATAAAGAAAACATTTGGATTCGTACTGTTCTCATCTTGAGTTTTATTTTCTCAACATTTCGGTCTATGTTAGTTTTGGCCTCCTTCAGGTGTATCCTCTCGAACCCAGAAAGCTTTCGCCAAACTAGGGAATCTACATTGCAGTTCGGACAGATAGATTGAAAAATAGATTGAATCACATTGATCAAATTTAAAAATCCGTATTATTTTGATCACCTTGAATACTGTTCGTATATTAAGTGTTATTTGCACTAATTTCGCCGGTGTAACCTCTGATTTTCCACAAAGGTGTCTTCAGAAACTGTCGAACTCATACATCTTTTGTCACATTAAAGGTACCAGTTGCGAGGAGTCTTCAGTAAGTTTCCAGATTTTTCGTACGGTCACTTTTATTTATAGTAGATGAAACTCTACTCCCCTCCAGAGTAACGTCTTCCAGTTGCAATGCACTTGTTCCAGTAAAACAACTTGTGGAAGGCTCATGGAAATCCTCATCTGTCAATGCGTCAATCACACATTCATCCCATCAATTGTCTCATAATAACAGCCTCTTAGGTGTTTCTTGAGCTTTGGGAATAAGCAGAAGCCACAGTCAGCAAGGTCTGGACTATAGGCAGGGTGAGGAACTGTATCTCTGCCCATCTTGTTTAAATAGTCTGTGACAAGGATAGTGTGGTAGAGTGGTGCGTTGTTCTGGTTAAAATGTCACTGGCCCGATTTGAAGAGTTTTGGCCTCTTCCGACGAACTCTCGTCCTGAACACCTCAACAGATATCCCTTGTTGATTGCCTGTCCAGTTAATGTAGATCATTCCCGAAAAAATGATCATCATAAGTTTCTGGGTTTATTCGCTCTGTCTGAGGTCTAATGGTCGCCCCTCTCTTGGTCATAGCTGTAGATCCAGCTTTGATCGCATGACACAAGGGCATCAGTAACTGATCTGAATTGATAAACTAGAACATACCCTGCTGTCAGGACAACGTATTTCTTTCTGGTCTTCTTTGGCCACATTCGTAACAAATTTCGCACACATATTCAACATCTTCAATTTCTTCGAATAACTGTGTGCATTTCGTACATTGACATTAAACTGTGCACGTATTGACTGTATAGACGCACGACGGTTCATATCTATGAAATAATTTATTTTGCCGATACACTCTGTTGTTCTGACTTCCTTACTCCTTCCAATCATCTCATCATCTTGCACGGTCTCTTTGCCGTTCTTGAATATCTTATGCCACTCGGAAACTGATGCTTGGTTAATGAAAAATTCTTAAAAAACAGTCTAAAGCATTTTATATGTTTATGTTTCATTTTTGCAAAACAGAATCGTATTGCATGTCGTTTTTCAAAAGTGTCCTCTCATTCACAATTACATTTTTGAAATTCACCAGCTGTGATAATCAATTTTTACTAGAGTGTATTCAAATTCCTGCCGTGGCTGTCCATTTGAAACTGAAATAATAAAAAAAACAGTCTGTCAACTTTAAAGATGTATAGAAATTACTTACTGGATTTTAAAGAGTTTATGACAATTATAAATACTTGTACAAAAAGTCTGGACCCTTATTGAAGGCAATCTGTATGAAAGACTGAACGCCACTCGAAAATAAGTGTTTCGGTGAATCAATACCGAATACAGTTGTGTAGAATTTTAGAGTAATGCACAATAAATAAGGTATTTACATTATACTCGAAAACTACGGAGCTATAGTCAGCTGGGATGCAGTCCTGCCATGTTTTGTTTCTGCAAATAGGCAGTTCAAGAATAATTTTCTCATGTAATTTTTGTTTGGTTTAAGGCATATATAGGACGTAATGAAACTTGCTGACAGGTTTGAGAATGTTTTATAGAGAGAAAGAAGTTCAATCGAATCTACGTATCATTTCTCTTTTTCTGCGTTAAGAACACATTTCTATATATTGCGTATTGATAGGATTTTTGTATTACTGGATAAACCTACTCCCCTTTCTTTTGTTGTCTATGTTGTTCCTACCCTCCCCATAATGTAACGTATTTAGTCGAATACAATGTCCAATATTTGAGTAATTACATCAATTAAAAAAACAATAATTACATAAATTATGCATATTTACAATAGTCATATAATATAATTAGGAAGAATAAAAGATATGAGAGCCAAGTCCAAAGCAAGAACGACACAATCTCGTTCTTTAACCGGAATAACAATCCTTTCGCCATGTTAGCACCCTAAAACAGTAAAAACTCATGCCGACTGAAAGAAGTAAAAGTAACGCCACTTTTACATCGAGGTAGAAGATAAACAAATCAGGAGAAATTTTAACCATCTTCCAAACACTCCTTATTCTATATAAACAGGTATTTCCGCCATTTAACCCCCCCCCACAAAACAACAGGCCTATTACTTTTACTTTAATGGATATTAGGTTTGTGCAAAAACAATATCGTTTCCTCACATATGTTACTTTAATATATAATTTCTGAATTTATTCATTGATATACATAGGCATGTACTATATAATTTTAAGGCGAAGTTTTCGCTCTATCGAATCGTGTTATTCGCTAACGTTCTCAATCTCTTCATTTTCATTTCATTGAAGACTTTTTGACAGCACGGACTAAATCCAAATCCGAACAATTTTCTTGTTCTAATACAAAATTATGCCGAATTGCTGCAGGGACAGCTCGTGATATAAATAATGCGTTTGGTCCAGGAACAATTAACGAACGTGTGACACAACAGTGGTTCAAGGAATTGCTGCGACGGTGACGAGAGCCCCGAAGATTAAGATGGCTGCAGCCGGCCGACTGCGGTTGATAAAGAACATTTGAAAGCTTTAATTGAAACCAAGCTTCGCAAAACCACAGGAGAAGTTTCTCTTGAACTCGATATTGAGCACTCAAGTCGTAATAGGCATTCGTAATTTAAAGCAAATAGGGGAGAAAAAAAGTTGGATAAATGGGTACCGCATGAATTGAACATTAATGAAAAAGTATCGTTTTAAAATACCTCTTCTACGCAACAAAAACGACTCATTTCTCGAACGTATTTTGACATGTAATGACAAGTGGATCCTTTGCGATAACCGGCGATGTTCAGCAAACGTGTTGGTTTACGAGGAAGTTGCACAACAGATCCCGTAGCCGTAATTGCACTAAAAAAAGTTATGGTGACAATCTAGATGTCTGCGGCTGGTCTCATCAATCACAACTTCTTGAATCCGGGCGAAACGATTACGGCGGATATTTACTGCCGATAATTTGGCGAAATCAACCGAAAGCCCCAAATGTGTTGATTCTAATGGTTGTTATGTCGATTAATAAAGTATTTTTTATTAAAGAAGTTATAGTCTTTGAATTTGAATGCCAAAAAAAACGATATTTTTTGGCACAAACCTAATATTTTACGATTTTACCCCCACCTTCCAAGAAAAACACAATCACTTTTGAAAACTATCTTATACAAATATACATCTTCAATTTTTTTTTCTCAACCTCACCTAAAATATGAGAAGGGTGTTTTCACTTTCTATCCAATGGACGTTATGCACACCCATGAACCTGCCAGGTATTCACCATCCTCTCTTAAAAATACGATAAGAACAACGTCCTTACATACATCCACATAAACAATACACGAAATATTAACTGCGAAGCAAATAACACTTAAACAAAAAATATCTGCATTGTTCTTGTTTCAATAATAGGATTCAATGGAAGTCTTTTTAGATGAGTAATCTGTATGTATTATTTATTAATTTTCGGACTATTGTTCTCATCTTTGTTTCACAACGATTTGGATAACTACTCCTCTGGCTTTCGTCCTAGGAATGCTGAATCTTTACTTGTATATTCTGTAATTATGGCCGTCCATAGGTGTTGTCATCTCACAACTTAAGCCGGTTTTGGGTAGGATTGACATCGCTGTGTTCGATAGATTCAACGTCTCCAGAGCCCGTGGCGCAGTGGATAAAGACATAATAATAACAACATATAGTAATCATAATAATAAATAATTATTAATCTCAAATAACAATGACATAATTATAAAATAAAAATAAAATAAGTAAGCAAATAAAAAATAAATATTCTACTACTGCTACTACTACTACTACTACTAATAATAATAATAATAAAATGTGCCCTTGAAGGCTTACAATGCATTAGTTAAATGTAAATATGAAGTAGGATAGTCAAGGATTCGAATTTGCGAAGCTAGATTTGGAATTGAAAATTCCAAACATAAGTTAAAATAAATACAGAATGTTATTGGAATAAGGAATTGCAATTATTTAGCTTGCATATCTGTATATGGAAAAGGAATCTAATAATGAAAATCTGTTTCTGTTAAGGAATTTAATCGGCAATTGAAATTGTAAACATACTTTTGTAAAAATGTTATTTGAAAAATAGGTTACTGAACCCAAGTTCATGTCAAGTTTTGCAACGTGACGCATGTCATACAACGTATTTTATGAGCACATGTTTAATCATGCGATGACGTGACGAGTTCTCAATATAGGTATAGTTTTTAGATGCAGTCTGGGAGTCTGGGAAAAGAATCGGAGATAAGCAGAGATGTTCAGACCGATTCTCCGTTAGAATCAAGACACCCTCTAGAAGTGAGAGGGTTTTAGAAATAACCATGTAAAGAAAATTTGAATTCCTCCAGCGAAATCATGGACCGGTCATGAACTAAATGACGTCATCATCTTTGTTTATCTGCGTCTTCGTGTTGTAATTAAACAGAAAAGGTATCGTCCATTTATGTTTTAAGAACTTTGTAAAAATCATCATCTCAAAAATAGGTAAGAAATATATGTGCCATTGGATATAGAAATAATCCCGTTCATACAGAACTGTTTCTCTTTATATATATATATATATATATATATATATATATATATATATATATATATATATATATATATATATATATATGTCTCCAATATGCTATCTCTTACAACATGAACATCTTAAGACATATGGACACTCAACACATGAACACTTCTTAGACTCTAATCTTCACTAAAATCTTCCTAAAACGAACAACAACAACACTACAAGAATATATACACCATCTTAATAATAACACCCACAACGTAACAGATCTACTAACAATTTTTTTCCTGAGTTGTCATTTTAATGTTGTAAAAAAAAAAAGTTATTGAGTGTCAGGTGATTGGGTAATGCTTAGTATTGAGAAAACAACGTGATCATCGATAGTGATTGAAAATGAGTAGAATTTATAATTTAGTATGAATGAAAAAAAAACTTGTTTGTACTAGACTATAACCTAATGTGTGTGACTCGCGTGTAAGGAACATCAGCAGCAGCCATACGATAGCCTACTAGCGAATACATTAGTAGCAGTACCCGATTAGTCCACATGTAAATTATACAAGTGTGCACACGTTTACGTCACATGAAGGAGGAGAAAAAGGTGAAAAATTAAAGCACGTGGTCGAGAGAAAAAGGACATCCTAAACCCACCGATGGGGTAGAAGAGTAACGTCGGGGGCTAGAATGCGCTTGCTATAGGGCTGGCGGTGAGAGATACTTTTAAAAAGCACATGTTATGGTAGAAAGTTTTAAAACACGTGTATGCGAGAGGGCATCTGAAAGAAAATGAAATACGTTACATTGGAAGAAGCACAAATGAATGCATTTTATTTGCACTTAAAAATACACAGTCGTATTTTTTATCTTCTTTTTTTTGTTAGTTTGTTCCTTTGCGACGGTGCCACATAACGTGTAGATACGAGAACACTGTATATGTAGTGACACGGTTTAAGTGTAACGGACACATTACTGAACTAATAATTATGAACTTCTTATTCGTCATTCAAAGGACTTTAAAATCACTTTCTAACAGTGTCAGGACTTCTTCGGTGATCCAGTAAAGTTTGCAATCGATTATAAAACGTTTATGCTGTTAATTTAGTATAGATGTACTATGCTAGTGCAAATAATATTTGTGGAAAATAATTGGAAATAAGTACCTTATTATATTTCGGTAATATTAAGCACCAGGATTCTTTCGACAGGGGTTTTCTTTTCTCGTTCAGCACCATTCATTTATTTCGTATAAAATCCGATAATCCATGTCGGCATTAAATTCCCCGATATCTTTCTAGTTAAAGAATTTCAAGGAAGAGATTGAAACCTCACCGGAACGACCACGTGAGGGCTGCCAACATCCCAGCTTGTATACCAGGATCATTTCTCACTTGGACATCATAAAATTCCCCCTTTTTAAAATATTTTTTAATAAAATATCACCCTGAACATATTTTTCAGTACCATTTCGTATAAATCATATGATTCTTACTGGTATTCGTTTTTCCGATATCTTTGAAATTAGAATTCTTTCTAAAAGGACATCTGTTATTTAAAGGAATAACCACAGAAAGGTTGCTATTGATCCTACATTTTTTTGGGAATGGACTGCATTAAAACTTGACATCACCACACTCTCAGTTATCGTTGTTAACCATCTTAACATTCCCTTTAGTCTTGAGTAAATATGTTTAAATGCACTGCAACCACTCAGCATCCTTCCTATGCGGGTTGACCCGGCATTCTGTGTTGGAAGAGGTGTCAAAAAATATTTAATTCATAAGAATTACACATCGCCTCTATATGCCTGTGATTTTAAATGATGATGTCATATTTTCGTAGTCTTTGCAGGGAGGAGTCGACGTACTCCTACATACAGCGCTTGGTATTCCGAAAGAATACCCCATCTGAAACAGATCGGGATAAATGTTTATAATGTTTGGTAATCTAACGGAGACCGGTGATTGTATGTGGTTATGTACTGCCAATGATTGAAAGTGTCAAATTTTCTGGAAAAGTCAATTTTTGCCTCTGTTTTTTTTTGTAACGATAATTACTGAAACTATATTTTCATTCGTGGAAATTGAACTCGTAAGGAAATACTTGTGATAAGAAAAAAGTAAGAGATAACAAATCGTTTATGTAGTCGATATCTTTCATCGTCATCAGAACGCAATATATTTTACGTTCCTTGCATAAATAAACTAGTTTTGCGTCCGTATAAGTATATTGGTTCTGATGAAGCTTTTTGCGATGAATGAATTTTTGTTTGAGCCGAGATATGTTGATTTAAATTTAAAAGTTACAAACTGTAAGAACTTTCTGGTTAACCTGATATAAATACTGAAAACATAGCTTCATCCGTGGAAATCGAACCCGTTACAAAATATTTTCAATAGTAAAAAGAGAGAAATAAAAATAAAATTCGTTTACATAGCCGATGTCGGCTGACAGCTAAATCAAACGTTTGAAAATATCGATGACTGCATTTGTTGATTTTGTTCAATTTCCGTATTTGGAAACATTCTCGAATGATCCGCGACCGACATGTTCGATGCACAACATCGAATCTCATTAATTCAACACGACACGACATGGCCGCTCAAATAAAAGTGCGGCAATATTCGGCATCTACGAAGAAACATTTAGAACATGTTTAAAAAATGTAATGACATCCATGTTTTAGTTTTTTATTTATTGTAATGGGTTCCTTTTATCTGTCCGTAAGCTAGTGCGTAACTATAGGATGTCTTCTTTCATATTTATTTCTTTTTCTCTCGTGGTACAATCTTTTGCTTCAATATTAATGTTAAAATTGATTTTTCTAGCTACAAAATAAATCACCCACGCAAAAAGTGTACGAGAAGGCGAATTCGTACATTTTTATTTTACTTAAAATTCTTAGTTATCGAATAATTTTGGGTAACAGCTGAGTTTAATTCAACAACGTATTTTTTAAATGATCAATATAAGAACCCTCGTCTGCCTGTACATTATGGCTTGACCAATCATAGCCACACAAACTGAAAATATGTTCAATGCAGCAACCCTGAAAAGCGAACAAAAAATAATATTGGTTAATGCCCCTCTGTTTTTTTTGTTTCTTTGTTTTTCTTGTACATGGATATCTCCACTTATCAATGACTTGAGGCCACTCGAGGATAAGAGTTAAAGAGTGTACCGTAGACATTGAGTAATATAGTAATCGTTAGTAATGGAAAATTGATGAATTTGTTTATTTATATGGAACGGTTTATCAAGAACATGTTTACGTTAGACTTGAAGACAACCATATTGTAATCAGCTGGAAAGCAGGAAAACGAATACAATTCCATAGGCGTGTAGTTCTAATAAAGAAGCTTTGCTCATGGAATCTACGTTAAGGGTTAGGCACAGATAAAGAGTGGGATAAATTATTGATAGTGATTTCTGCTAGACGGGTGTTTCTTGTGAAAATTTGGCGAGGGGGGATTGGAACTCAGCCGAGTGTTTGCCATGAAAATAACGATAAAGCAGAGACACACTCAAACATTTATTCTGTGAGAAAGAGGTTAGATTCGAAATACTATGTAAGACGAACGAGTTTAGAAATGTTACTGATATGACATCAGCTATTTCTTTTTTAATTTTTATCATCCGGCTTACTTTTTCGCTCTTCTTATTCACTTCTAACGAGAGTAGCAGAGGATCTTTACATGCACAGGGTCGAACGATGCATTTGTTCCTCTAATAAAACAACAGTGCAGATGTATTTTAAAACTTTTATTGAAAAATCAATTCAAGTAGTTTATAGTTAAGCTGATATCTACTAAATGTGGCTGTTTTCCGTTTCAATCAGCGCCTCCATACGGGTCCTGAACCGGGAGCATGCCTTTTCTACAACGCCTGACTTTGCTGTTGTGGCAGCTTATGTTGGGTTATTCTCGATGTATGACCAAACGGAATACTTCAGCGGTTTCAGGTCGGGGAGGAGGGGGAACAGTGAGAGAAGGGTACAAAGTCGTGCCACTTCTTCTGAAGCCAAGCCTGTGCATCTTGTAACTTTTGGGCCCTCATCGTGTCCTGCTGCCATACCCAGGGTCTATCAGCGGCTTCCTAATACCACCAAAGGAACACCCCACACCTCAGCACGTCCAGGTCAACTTTGGTGTAAACTTTCAAGCCGATTTCAAAGACCATAATCGTGAGTCGTGCGATGCGTTAAACCTGTTCTGCATTTTGAGGGTGCTGGAAATATTCCTGATGTCATAACTTGGATCGGTAGGAGGCATGGGTTTTACAGCGCGAATCTCCGAAATAATTTGTTGAACATTGTGACACGTTCAGACATTATAAAAGGCTGTTATCGCGCTTGACATATGTACACAACAAGCCAACAAGTCGATGGCCTGCTGCAAAAAAATAACACCGGTTCACATCAAACGGAAATGGAATCATGTCGTCTTTACTACGTCTGAAAGGCTACAATTTTTCAAGTAATCAACTTTGGCACACACCACCTTGAATTCATGTGATCTCACAAGTTCTGTAATACACGGTCAAGGAGACGGAAATATATTGACATTATATAACATATAGGTGTTTAAAATCTGTTCATAACATAAAAGTGCTGTAATTTGACTTGGTTAAATGTTTCATTGCATGCACTTTACAACGTTGGGGAGAAGTCAAATATTTCTTCTTAATATTGATTTATGAGAAGCTCTTTGAAGTATTCGCCAGAGTAACTGGCCTGTCATTCGGAAGCTTTACCAGTGCAAATTTAATACATATCATTTATTACGCGTTTTCGAAAATGTGTCCGTTCAATCGGTCCGTTTTCGAGAAGAATGGCATTATAAGCTGAAGCGTAACAAATAGTTTAATTAAGCGGGAAAGAATTTTGAAATGCACTTCCGTACTGAACCGTGACAGGCTGACCAATGCAAATAGAGAAATGAGGGCGTATGTAAAACAGCAATTTCATAATGAATCTTAATCGACAGAATGATAGAAAAGAGCCACATGAAATATTTTAAACACAATAACAAATATAATATTGCACTGACGCGTGACGGACACAATTACAGAATCCTTCTCTTTTAGTGAAACCTTAACTTTCTAAAAATCAATTTTATACCGGGCGTATATAAAAAACGTGAATGCAATTAAAAGTGAACCCTTACAATGTATACGTAATGCAAAAAATACAGAAATTTGCTCTGTTAGAGATGATAGGATGTATTTCAAAATGCAATTTTCGCTTGGAGCGTGACGGACAGATAGATGGCAAGGTTGCCGAATAAGGAAGTATGGGCGTATCTGCAATTCAAAGGTTAAGCTTTATAGGCTGAATGAAAGTAGTGTTCGTTTTATCGTTAATTGTGGACTTATATAAAACTGCATTTTCATCCTAAACAAAAAGACGAAAATATTTCCGAATGGAAAAGGGTGGACGTATCTGCAATTCCACGTTAAAGCTAGACGGAATGAATTATAGACATTGCTTTTTATATAAAAGGTTAATGCAATATAAACGCAATTTATTATCGTATTGTAACGGACAAAAAAGATGGAAATAGAGAAGTGTATATGTTTCTTAAATTTAACGGATGAAAGACAGGCTAAGTGACTGACAATGTTCTGATTGAGAAGCATGGCCGTATCAAAAATGTTATTGCATACTTAAGCGTGACGGATACGCGAACAGAACATTTGTATATTGAGACGTATCTATGGAATGGATTAATTTTCGTGTATATATATATATATATATACATATATACATATATATATATGAATATATATACATATATATATGCATATATATACATATACACATATATATACCCACACACAAATATATATATATATATTGTATTTTGTGTGGAGAAAGTTAGTAAGTATTGGTTAAAGAGAGTCTGATAGTGATGTCTTAAACGGTCCTTATTATCGGGCTTGAAACTAACGGCTCCAATGACTTACCTCATCTAAAAACTTTTCCGTACATGAAATACAAAATATAAATACGCTCTTATATTTCGGAGTTTCCCTTTAAATGTGAACTCTACTGGATTTCTGGAGAGAGACTTTCTGACATTCGTTTAAGATCAAAATTAAGAATAAGGTGTGTCTTTGGCTAACGGAGTTAAACTCTTAACTGAAGCAATAGTTACGTTGTCAAAGTCTAGAACTTTTTTAAAATCTAAGATATAAAAGGTATATGCCTATATTTTCTATATTTGACCGTCCCCAATTCAACTTTAAATATTAAACAATAGTACTAGCATATCTCTAGCTGAGATTTTCTATAATAATAAATACTAGAAGAATCCGTGACAATTCTAGTAATTACGACTTATATTTCATCAACATATATTCTTTGATAAAGCTGCTATTTTTTTCTAAATGGAGTTAAAATTCGATTAGCAAAAGAACAATAATTACCATGCAACAAAATTGAATTTCTTTACATTTTTATGAAAATACTATCCATCTTATTTCATTTTTAAAATAAATAACTGATTCAAATAGAATACATTCATTAGTACTAATGTATACTCAGAATCTAATTGTGTGCTACATAGTTCACTACAAATAATAAAATCACCATTTAAAAGACAATCTAATTTAATTTCCTACATCAGTCCAACAATCTTGATAAATACTGTTCTTGTTTGTACTGCTTCTCTTGAGATATTGCTTTTCTTACATTGCGTTTAGTAAACTTCTTTCGTCACTGAAAACTCGCTGAATGTCAAAATTGCTACTAGTTCATTTCTCACACTTTTACAACAATGAACATATATTATAGTAACGATACATTGGAAAACGAGGATACATCAAATGGAGATCACTCTCATATTTTTTATTTGTTTTGTCAGGTTGACTATTTAAAAGGGGAATTTCGATAATGTGGCTTTATTGAATCAGTTTGGCTTTTAAAAGGTACATATAACCTTTTGCAAAATGTAACGTACGAAATAAGAAAGAAAAGAAACGAGCAGACTTGCTATCAACTTAGCTCTCAGGTATTCCAGTGAACAGAGAATCCTATCCAAGCATTTGTCGATGAATAATGAAGACATCTAAACGTAAAGTACAATGCACTTCATTAATCATTCCTCTTCGAAGCTGTGAACTTTCGTATTACACTTGCATAGCTTACGCAATAATTCAATTGGTCGCATTTGTGAAAATGGCAATGACCATCTGTGCCTTTTCAACTTGGAGTTTATTGATTACTCCATTCAATGGATCGATTGTAAGCAATAGGCATTGGCCGATTCTTTCTTTCACATCATAAATGAATGGCTAGCCTCCCACCTGAGCGGATTTGTATTGGGTTATTACGCTGACTACTCAAAAGACCCTAACACTAATCGAATGCAATATACATTAATACTGACAGTTAATCATTCAAACATTCATGGTTTACATATATTGGGCCAAATAAATGAAAGCGTTACGAAATTAAGTTCTCTTAATGAAGTCTAACGAAAAGCTCATGCATTTTATGTGTAGTACGTTTGGATAATTAAATATGTTCGTATAATTTTGTTTGACATAAAAACTATTTAGGGGATATTCACTGGTTGAGTTGTCGTGTGTGTGTGTGTATATATATATATATATATATATATATATATATATATATATATATATATATATATATATACAGATATATATTACTGGTGAAAAAATAATGAAAATTGATAATCGGTGGGCGAGATTTCTCGTGAATATGGCGGATGAGGCAGGGTCTCGAAGCCCAATTCAGTCAGCTTCTGCAGGGTCAGTTGAACAACATGCGGACGAGCGTTCTCATGGAGGAGAACGGTACATTAATATTGACCGGTATTCGGCACACGTAGGAGCTTCTTGTGCATTTCGTCAATTTGTCGGCAGTACTTCTCCGTAATTGTTTCGCCCGGATTGAAAAAGCTATTATGAAACCGCAAACAACCAAACAGTCAGAATAATGTTTTTGTTTGGAGCAATTTCGGCTTATTATTATGTATTGTGGAGCTTCTCCGGCACCAAAATGTGCCAAAAGTCTCCAGCTGTCAAAGATGATCACCGTCTCATCAAACGTTACAATCTGTTCGATAAAGAGGTCGTTTTTTTGCGCAGAAGGAGCGTAGAAAAAAAACAATACGACGATTTTTAATTATCGTTCGATTCATGCGGCACCCATTTATCCAACGTTTTTGATTTCCTATTTGCTTTAAATGGGGAGAGTGTCTGTTGAGTGGTCGACCTCAGGTTTAACAGCACATTCTCGTGTGATTTTGTGAGGATCGGTTTTAATTAGTACTTTCAAATGTTCGTTATCAACCGCAGTCAGTCGGTTTCGACCGTCTTTATCGTCGGGGCCTTCGTCACTATTGTGGAATTTCTTGAACATCTGTCATGCCACTTATTCTTTAGTGGTTTCTGGGCCAAACGAACCATTGACGTCATGGGCTTTCTGGGCAACTTTACCGCATAGATTGGACTAGAACAAGAACATCTCACGGATTTAAATTTTGTCCATGTTGTCGAAAAGCCTGCAATAAAATGAATAGAGTGAGAACTGTACCGAATAAAGATTCGATACAGCTAAATACTTGCTTTCAACTGATATATAACCTGACTATATATATAGTCTTTGAAGTTTTTAACCTTCAAAACTATACAACAATTATTTTTTATCATTCGTTAGAAAACCATCTAGTCAGTAAGTCATTTAATCACCTGCAATCACTGCATCAACTCGCTCTCGAATTTACTATAATACCAATAATTTATTTTTCAAGGGATCATCAGTTGTTTACAATGAAACACTGTTATGGGGATTTATATATATATATATATATATATATATATATATATATATATCAAATAGGAAATATATACATGAAACAAATGTGACAAAGCGATCTAATTTTAACATCAAATTATATATATATATATATATATATATATATATAGGGTGTCCAAAAATAACTCAATCAGACCCTTAATTTGGTAGAATAATTTTCCAACTTGCACACATTGTACAATGCTATATATATTCGTAATTCATTTTCAAAATCATTAATAATAAAGTGACAAAATTGTTAAATCAGCCATCACAGGCTGAATATATATATATATATATATATATATATATATATATATATACATACATATATATATATATACATATATACATATATATATACATACATATATATATACATACATATACATATATATATATATATATATATATATATATATATATATATATATATATATATATATATATAAAGTAATTTATAAAATATATATGGCGATTAAGCTACACTGAATATTCCGCGTTTCATCCACTTTAGGACTCCTCAGACTTATGTCACATAAGCCTGAGGTGTCCTAGAGTGGATGAAACGCGGAATATTCAGTGTAGCTTAATCGCCATATATATTTTAAATATTACTAACTAGCTCTATCTCCGTATTGAGCACTTTTGAAATAGATACTTAAAGTTTACATATAAATCTATACTTTCGTATATTAATTTTATGTGAGTAAATTAAGTAGTTATATATATATATATACATATATATATATATTTATATATATATATATATATATATATATATATATATATAATGCTTCAGAATAAAGTAAGCCATCGAATCAACTTGTATGGAAACCTATGACTATAGGTCTTACAAAATATCTTTCGAAGTAACATTCTATAAGGACAATATCATCTAAATATAAATTGCTCAATATACAAGATAGAGCAAATAAATTTTCTTTACACATAAAAAAAATTGTTTGATTTGTAATATAACGATTTCACGTCATAAATTATAATATATTGAATTATTAAATCATATATATATATATATATATGTTATTTATTTGTTTTTAGAAAGCATTGCAGCATAGGAAGGATCATGTCTTGGTCCTCCACTTTGTAGTAAGTAAATACCTCTTAAGGTAATCGCGCTGATATTAATCTGTCAATATAAATTATATTCATTAAAATATTTAAAAAAAATTACTCCTGCGACATAACTGAGAATCGACACCAAAACATTTAGCTTACGGTTTACTTTTTCTTTTGACGTTAATACCTTAGCTATGAAGTCATGTTTGCTCAAAGGCTTAAAATTAAAACGTGAACTAATAGCTATAACGTTAATCATGCATATTCGTTACAATGTCGCTAGAACTTCACTTGGCAAATTATATATATATTTTTTAATTTTCAAACATTTGCAACAATTTCCCCGGCTAAAACCCGAACATAAAGTTTCGCCTGTGTTCGACTTCTTTATATACTAAGTTTTATATATGTAAGCCCAACCGACTAATAAAGTTTGGTAGGCAAATAGTTTTAACATATTTATACGTACACATAAATATATATATATATATATATATATATTTATATATATATATATATAAAATATATATATATATAATATATATATATAATATATATATATAAAATAGTTAGTATTTACTATAACCATTTTAAGTAAATATTACACAAGTATCAATCATGTAGAATATCTGAATATACATAATTACAACTAATGGTAAACTGAAGATAAACATCCCATGAGAAAACCGATAAGACAAATCGGGAATTAATTAAAATGTATGTTTAAACGACTATGCAAATTAATTAAAACTTTTTCAGGTGAATGCAATTTCACGACTCATATATTTAACAAAGTTATATTCTCTTTTTAAATAAATAGAACACAGCTTCTGATGTTAATATGAACCCACAAAAATACGAAATTTATAAAGGTATATATATATATATATAATCTTTGAAGTTTTTAACCTTTAAAACTATACAAAAATATTTTTTTATCATTCATTAGGAAACCATATAGTCAGTATATATATATATATATATATATATATATATATGTATATATATGTATGTATATATATATATATGTATATATATATATGATTACTTAAGTTAATCATATAAATTAATATAGGAAAGTATGAATTTATGCGTAAAGTTTCATTGCTCAATACGCGGATAGAGCTAGGTAGTAAGTTATAAAATATATATGGCTATATAAACACATAGATTTAAAATATGTCAGGACTCTAAATACATACACTCCCCGTCAACAGAGCACAAACCAAAGTCTGGTTTGCGCACATATTGGTGGCTATTTGGAACTTGATGTGCTGTATGTACCTTCCGCTAATCTCGCTATTGTGTCTAGTTAGTATTGAGCACTGGATCCAATATATATATATATATATATATATATATATGTGTGTATCTACATGTGTGTGTTATTCATTTTATAATGAGCTGATTTAAAATTTCACGGCTCACGCATTTTTCAACCAATTATTACAGTTTAAACATAACTTTCTCAGCTACATCGTGCAATTTGCTAACGTTTTTGGTCAGTAAAACAACAGTTATGATAAATTTACTGGTGGTCAAATTAGTAAAAACCTAAGGAGGTTAGCGACGTATTTTATGACTGGTTTCGGTAGCAATCACGTGGCTACAGCGACTACAGATGCTACTAATCCACCGCTCTAACAAGTGAAACAAAGGAATTGAAAGAACGAAAGGGAGATAATTTGGGGATTTTATTAAAAGCAGATATATGCCGTAAAGTGCTATTACATATGTCTACGTTTTGTTTATGGCAAAAAACCCCAAATAAGACTGAAATGAAACAAAGAGGAAGTGAGTTTTGTGTAAGCCTGGAAACATCATTGATTGCAATAGAAAAATACGATCATGAAAAGTAATATGGTTAAGCTTAAACATGGAAAATAAATGTCTAATTGTTAAAACTAAACAAAATTTATAACTTTAAATATTGCAGCATTAAGAATGTTTTTCCTCGATTTTTTAACATTATATAGTAGATTTTTAATGCTGCAATATTTTAAACTATAAATTACTTTTATTTCTTACTAGAATATCTTGTCTTTTTTCCTTCCCAAGTTCAAACAACTAGTCCTTTATTTTTCAATGTTAAAGGTAAACTATATTACTTTTCATGCTCGCAAATTCCTATTGTAATATATATATATATATATATATATATATATGTATATATATGTATATATATATATACATATATATGCATATAGATATATATATACATATATATATATATATATATATATATATATATTAGCAGTTCAGCCTTGCTTTAGTCGGGCCCTATGTACTCTTCATAACTTTATGTGCATATATATGTATATATATGCATATATATATATATATATATATATATATATATATATATATATATATATATTATAAAATATTAGCCAATCTACGTTTAAACATTTTAAGTGTTTCGACCCAAAATTAGCGAGGGTTTGTAATGTTGTACTTAAAGCAAATTTATAATTAAAATTCAAATTTATATTTTACTCTATTTCTTGTCTATCTCTTACACATATTACTTTTCTTATCAATTGTAAATCCAGACCTTTTATTTCAATTTTTTTCACCAGCTCAGATGTAGTAACACTACTCTATGCATGTGCGAATGGTAACCTTGCAGAAAAACAAGATACTCTATGTTTTGAGTAGTTTCTAGCACGATAAATGCAACCCGCCTTCTTTTCAGCAGCCTTGGCAATGTCTCAATGTATTTGTTCCAGTCCATATAGACCGTGAATGTGAAGCCGAATAGTTTAAAGGAATAATTCTCAAGTAGAATGTTATTTACCATGGATATCGGTGGTTGGAGAGCCATCTTGTAAGTGCAAAAGGAGAGCAGATTTGTTTTACTAGCATCACATGTTACCATCAATTTGTAGCCTCATTCAACTACAGTCTGTCGACCATTTTCTACGTGTTCTGCTATTGTCGTCACTCATGCCCGTTATATAGCCTTGCATCATCAGCTAATTTACCTATCTCGGACACAATATAATCAGGGATATCGTTTGTGAATATCAGAAATAATAGTGGAAATATTGCGCCATGGGGCATCTCTGATCTGTTCTCTGGTGGCTTCCCAGTCAGCCCTTTTGTAGTACCTTTTCTTATTGAGCAGGGGCTCCTCACCTTGAGGTTGGGATTTAAGTGTGATGTCAACTGATACGACTAGGACTGCAGGCATTAATCAAACACTCCTCGGGTACTGTGGTGAGAAATAGGTCTAGAAGTGAAGCCTGCTAGTGTTCACAATCTGGGAGGTAGGTTGGGAACATTACTGTCGAGGTTTGGGAAAGGGCTATAGAAAAGCTATAAGTAGAGCGTATAGCTACATCTGTACAACCTGAAAAAAAAGGAATTAAAGTCACTAAAGCACATGTATTTGGTCGTTACTATCTAAAGAGAGTATTGCATTTATACTATCAGAAGAATAATCGATTAGGATACAGTCCTGACTTGAAGGGGAAAGGTAAAGTGAATATAAGTAACAAACGCAGTGATGAAAGACTAGTTAAAAACATGTAAAAACCTTGTCATACGATTTTAGACGTCGCTCCTTAGTTAATGAAAGGGGGTCTCTAATACAAACTCGAAACAATTTTCGTAAATACGTTTGCGTAATTGGCATGAAACACTACTACTACTACTAATACTACTACTACTACTACTACTGCTGCTGCTGCCACTACTAATAATAATAATATTAATAATAATAATTCCTATGATAATAAAAAAAATAATAATAATAGTATATATAATTGCACCGTCAGGAGTAATGGTTCCAAATCACGCATAAAAAGAGCACTTTTTTTAGTTGGCGCAATTACCCCATGATTTGGCGACATTAGCCAATGTACGGTCAGGTATATATTAAAAATTAGAAAATAAATAAAAATAATTATAGTAAATAATTATGTCAGCCAATTTAAGAACTCGGTCATCGTTGAGCACTTTACAGTTGAAATAACATCGTTCACTTAAGCTTGCATGCACATATCATGATGTTATAATTATTAGATCACTATGACAAACGTTAAGACAGTTAAACCTCCATGTTTAAGATATTTTTCGGAGTTAAGCTTCGCTGAAACGGTGTGTTCCTTGCTAATAGAGTCAGAAATGACTTTATGGCTGGGTTTGAATCTCCCTAAAAGATGTAGCACTTGTGCCCGTAGATATTAAAAAAAAAAAAACAATGTTATAGTAAATAATTCATAGTTAAAATAAGGATACTCACTTAAGCTCCCATGCACAGATCATGATATTATAATTTCAACGATATTTCCCGCGGTTAAGGTTGGCCGAGACAGTTTGCTCCTTGCTAATGAAGTCAGTGATGACTTCGTTGCTGTATTCGATCTCTCGACTTGCAGTAATTGTGTTACCATGCACTGATGATTTCTGAAAGGATGAAGCACTAGTGCATGTGGGTCTTAAAAATATTATAGTATATATATATATATATATATATATATATATATATATACAGTGGGTGCAAAAAGTATCCGATACAAATGAATATGTTAATAATAATAAACATAATAACAAAGTGCTATTTTAATGTATTTTTGTTGATGAAACATGACTATAGCACTTTTTTATTGTTTTGTGTTCGTGTAATAAAATTACATCAACTTATCGCTGTGTATCTGTCACTTATTATATACACTGTATATCTATATATATATATATATATATATATATATATACAGAGAAAGAGAGAGAGAGAGAGAGAAAGACATAGAGAAAGAGAATAAATGACAAAAGGTAATATTCCAAAATTCATGATGTTGATGATCTTATAATGTATTCCTTTAATTCGGTTGATTTATACAACTGAATAAATGGAATAACTTATAAGATGGTCAACATCATGAATTTTGGTATATACGTTTGTGACGTTTATTCTCTATATTGCTCTGTAATTACATTGAGCTTCTTAAATAAGGATTGATATATAGTAAAAATATATTTCTACAGATATATATATATATATATATAGTCACCCACATACACTACTGTTCGCTGTATGTTTATATATATATATATATATATATATATATATATATATATATATATATATGCACATTAGTTCCAAAATATTTTAATGATACCCTTGATAGTGTATATTAGTTATGTATTTATATGATAGATACCTTATTTGCTTCAGTATGGCACGATGTATTTCAGCTTTTGATAAACGTCTAATCACTCTTTGTAGACGTATTTAAATGTCGGTCACGTTAACAACAATAACGAAAAAGAACTTATTCTTACTTTTTGGAGTTTTGATTTTTCTTTTTATCGATCAGAACATATAACACGATATACGTTTGATCACGTAGCTCGAAAATAATAGAGTTTACTCCAGGCAGATTATTATCATATTACTTTGACAAGTTCTTTTATTCTTTTCGTATTCATAAAATAGCGGAAATACTTGATTTATTTTTAAAAGTGAGCTTATTATTTATACTTTGTTTAGTAACGTTGATTTTTTTTTTAATCTAATATATAAAATAAAGATAGCACCATATACAGAGTTAGACGTAAATATATAGCAACTTGATATCATGAAACATCTTCAAAATTGCTGGCTGATAATTGAGCTGTATACTTGCAGTGAAGGCAAATAAGAACGAGTTTACGTGAGATAATCTTAAACAACGGAAGAGTTCTATCTATAATGAAAGTACGTAAACCCAGCTTAAATATTTAACAACCAAAAGTTTGATTTCCGCTATTTGAAAAAGTATGTGTCAATCTTTATTCAATTTTCACCCCAAACAAGGCACAGTGCCACTTTGAAAGATGGGGCTACTATTGGGGGCATACGTTGCAGCAATATTATGAAAACCTACGAGCTGAAAGATGTCTATTCACATTACATTTTAACTTCTGCATGTCAGTACAGTTATTAATGGAATTGAAAGGAAAGAAAATATACAATAAGGAATCCTAAGGGCGATGATCCCAGTAGGATTCAAAGAGAAACATGCAATATAATAACTGATTCAGAAAGTAAAAATAAATAGAATACAACTTATTAAAGGATTGTGAAAGGAAAAAAAGGGGAGAAAATATATAACAATATT
This sequence comes from Euprymna scolopes, assembly GCF_053919585.1. Taxonomy (NCBI): domain Eukaryota; kingdom Metazoa; phylum Mollusca; class Cephalopoda; order Sepiida; family Sepiolidae; genus Euprymna; species Euprymna scolopes. The sequence continues at coordinate 26,626,591 of NC_136511.1, read as the reverse complement.
GTTAAAAAAATTAAAGTTGTATTGTTTTGAAGAATAAAAAAGGGCTAGCAGCTAATTAAAAAAGAGACACACTAATTTGAAACAAAGGGTGATAGTTATGCGCCTTTTTTAAAGTAAGCAAATATTTTCGTTCCACATTAAAAAAAAATACTGCATTGTTATAAAATATTAAAACTTTTTAGCGTTTGATAAATATTATGATCTGCACATAATTTTTTCATGTCAGCACATAAAAATGTGCTGTGGAAAAATGTGGAATATGCTGGTTTGAAAAGACACGTAGTTCCATTTTACAAGTAAGGACGAGAATAGATAAGAAGCCAGTGCGCATTGTCTGAAGATAGCGGTTTCAATCCTACTCAAAACAGGCCGCAAGATTAGTTGACAAAACCGTGGTAAGAAAACAATAAATATGGAAGGCAATAATTACGGGGGTAAAGTTAAGTCTCAGCATCCCTAGCCTCTCTCGTTTGCCCACCTGAAGACGGCTTGAGGAATTGTTGGACATACTGATGTAAGCAATAACGAAGATCAGGATAACAATCCGCAAATAAATACATCGATCATTATTTTGGTAATATATCATTTCGACTAACTAGTGGAGCTGGCCTTCAGGTAACCTCAACGCTTTCGTTGACCGTGGTACTCGAGAGAAATCGTTAACACCTAATAATATGCATTTATGAATAATTAATATCGACCAATCAGTTACACTGGAGAAAGTAGGTAATCAGTAAGATCGATTATTGAGTGAGAAGTAAGTCTCTCGCACTCAACTAGAACTCGACTATTAAATGGACTGAATAAGCAAATGTCGGCAGAAAAAAGAGATTTTGATTGTTCTAACAAGGCTCCATAGTTCCTTGATTGAGAAGAACTATTAGTCCAGGTTTGCCAAAAGAAGAGCAGAAAAATACTGGAAATGTTACAAGAGAATTTTATTGTAATCAGTAAAAAACGTTAGAAAAGAGAAAAAACTAATTTGGCGCTGGAGTTATTTCGAGGAGGAACGTAAAAAAATATTAATAGATAAGGAAAGCACACTGATTCACAAATCAGTAGATACATTGGTGATCAAAAATTTAAGACCACTTCAAAATATAAAAACAAAGTTTTTTGAAGGATATATTTTAAACTCTTCCGACTTAAGAGCACTCATGGACTTATTGATCCGTGATGAAATAATGACGTTATTATTTAAAAAGCCATTCTTTACATCCGGAGGGTTTTTTTATTTTTACTTATTGTACACTTTAACCTCATAACTGAATTAAAAATATATCATAAAACTTTAATTAAACTTGGAAATACGATTTAAAAAATAGCGCGGATCAGTAAGTGCATTAGCGCCGACTTAAAGTTACTAATACTACAATCTAAAAGCTTATGGAAACAAAAAGCTACATTCCAAAGATTTATTTTTTAAATTAATATCTGTATTGAATTAGGCTTTTTACACATGATCAAAATTAGAAGACTAAAGAAAAAAATTATATTAAGCTTTTTAGAAAGTGTATGAAAACATTGAACAATCAAACTTAATGAGTTCTACCTCCACTGCCTTGGATGACTTAAAAAAGTCTTTAAGGCATGCTAGAAATAAGGTTACTATTAAGGTGCGGGTGATCCTGCTCCACTTTCTGAAGATAGCTTCAGGAAGTTCTTTTTTTTGTTGTTGAATATTGTTTGCCACTTCGATAAGTCTCTCTTGTTAGCAATCCCAAAACATGTTCAATAAGGTTCAAGTCCGGTGAGCATGAAGGCTGTCCTAAGAGATGGACTTCATGTTCTTGTAGAAAGCTCAACGTTTGTATTGCAGTGTCGATTGCACCATTATTCTTTTGGAATAACAATTCATCCCCATACAGACGATGACTTTCGATCATTAAAGACGCTCTTTGTAGCATGCTAACATAACCAACTGCTATCCAACGGCCCTGCACCACCTGGAGTTCCATCGCCCCTCTGTAAGAAAAGGCACCACATACCATTACGGACCCTCCACCACTATGACGTATGGAAAAAAATTCAAGGGGAGGTTTTTGTCATGCCAATATCACTGGAAGCCATCAGGACCATCTAAATTGAACGTGTTCTCATCAGAAAAGAGAACTTTCTTCCACTTCTCAATGTCCCAGCTTTGGTATTCACGACTAAATCTTAAGCGGCCAAATTTTGTGACTTGGAAGCAATCAAGGAATTAGTTTACGCTTTTTATTTACTATGTCTTTTTGGTGTAAGAGCCGTCTGGTGGTTATTGGACTGCAATCACAATCTGTAACCACCTTAATTTGACTAGAATAAAGTCGTCTGTCATTCATAACAACCCGGCTGATTCTCTTACTCAATGCAGGAGAAATTGGGGGGGGGGCTTATTAAAGGATTTCGCTTTCCCATAATTCTCAGTGTTCTTTAGAAAGCTGCAAATAACAGTTTTACTGCGATTTACCTCAGCTGCTACAGCTCGTTGTGACAAACCTTGCTTATGGAATCCTAGAATTCGAGAGCACTCAACTTCGGTTAGTTTTCTTGCTATATACACAGAGTTGCTAATATCTAACCGAACTAAAAAACATTAGAATTATCATAAAACTAGCAATTATACCTTTTGTCTTACAATTTAGATCATGTGTAGAAAGCATAATTTAATAAAAATGCAAATTTTTAAATAACATTTTAGGAATGTAATTTTTGTTTCCATTACCTTTTAGATTTTAGTATTAGTAACCTTAAGTCGAAAGAATTAAAAAAATCTCTCGTTAAAAAAATGTTTATTCTAAAAAATTTTTCTGTGGTCTTAAATTTTTGATAAGCAGTGTAGTTACACAAATCTATGTGAAACTCGATAAATGAAAGCGGGTCGACGAAAAGCGCTCATACCAATTTAGTGTTGACATCTAAGAGAATTTAAATAAACTGCCGTCGCTTGCAAGTTTACAGTAGTGGCTGGGTGAATTAGAAAAGAAAGAAACAAGAAAAACAAAGAATACTGACTGACTCACTAAACATGTAGGAGGAAGGGAGAAGGCGAGAGAATAAAGCCACTCTATAAATATGAAAATATTTGTTTTATCTTTATTTTCTTTCAACAATATTTCTGACATTAGTTGTCCTTTGTATGGATTTTATTCCTCTATTTTATTATCGGCTTAATACATACATATTGAAATATTATTAGTTTTGTTGATTTATTTTGAAGTGTTCGTTTGATGACTTTTATTTCACAAGTGGACTGCCGATGTTACTGGGGGCACTCCATATGGGTTGGACTTCCAGTAAATGTATTACAATCATTATTACTTAAATCCTGGTTGAAAATGCGAAAATCATTCACATGAATCCATATATAAAAAAAGTAACAATACTGGAAGCACTGAATATAAGAGCGAAACATTAAAAAGAATACCAATGTACATTTTGAAAAGAGTAATAAAATGTTAAAGTGTCTGGGTACGCAACCGTATATATATATATATATATATATATATATATATATATATATATATATATATATATATATATATATATATATATATGTGTGTGTGTGTATGTATATATATGTATATATATATATGTGTGTGTGCTTATAGTTTCATATGTATGTCTATATACATGTTGCAATTTAAATTTATTAAATATACCAAAACAAAACTAAGTTCAATACCATTTCGTAAATTTATTTAAAGCATTATATTTTAGCCACTTTCTTAACGTGTTAAGCGTAATATTTTTCACACACTAGATGCTTCAATATTTCAAACAATTAAAATGTAGTTTGAACTGAAGCTTATAAAAGTATCCAGATTTTAAACGAACAACAAGACAACTGACACAAAAACAGTTGAAAGTACTTGCAAAAAAGAAAAAAAAACAGAAACACGAAAACCACTTGATTTAGTCACATAAAATTAATATACGAAAGATAAATAGATTTATGTGTAAACCTTCCAGAGGTTGAAACCCAATTACAAGGGTCGAAACCGAACATATCATTTCTAAGCGAAACTTCCCAAGATGTGTTCATAATAAACGGATACTCTAAGTTAACAGCTAAATCGACCCCTAAGATTGCCATTGGCATGGCATATGTGCCTACATTAAAGATGGCTTCCCGTGTGGTAGGGATATCTCTAATCAAGATCCTAACTTACCCTATATGTGCTTCCGGTTTGCACTTGCTAACACCATTGCATTTATATTTGCCCTCTATCGTCCCCACAACAGCGGAGTTACTATCTTTAAGAGCATATCTGAGAAAATAGCCCACATCCTGTCTGCACATCCCTCGGCTAACATCCACATCTGTGGTGACTTCAACCTCCATAACGTGGAATGGCTGACCCATTCAAATAAGACAGACGATGAGGGGAGGTTTTGTCATGATTTTGCCATTGCCTATGACCTCACTCAGATTGTTCGCGAACCCACCCGTGTGCCCGATACACCCGGTCAATATGCAAGCCTCCTAGACCTTTTCCCCTCAACTTCCCCTGAGCTATGTTCATGTTCCGTTCATTCTCCTCTAGGATCCTCCGACCACTCCGTTGTATCAGTTAAGATAAAAACGAAATGTAATAAGTCCCCAGACGTACCACTTCCACCGTACTGTATACCGATACTCTATGGCTGCCCGGGATAGCTTCCGTACATTCATATCTGATTTACCTCTGCACTTCATGTTTAAAAAGGAAGTGTCCTCTATAGTATCAGATCTGACCGAATGGTTAATTGTAGGCATAAACGAATTCATACGATCTAAAAAATTCCAACAAAAACCTTACAGCCAGCCATATTTCTCACCAGAATGTGCTGCTGCTATCGCGCACAGAATAACTTTTTCCATAGCTACCAACGTAATAAATGCACTGAGACTAAAGCTGCTTTCAGGATTGCGAGCAACCACTGTAAAAGAGTAATACACAATGAAAGAGAGCCATGTGCCCAGTCTGATAAATCCAAGGTAGCTGATCAGCGGCTTGGTTCCCACCAGTTTTGGCAAATAACAAATAGGATCCTGAACAGAAGTGTACGTTCTATCCCAACAATTATCAATGAACCAGATGTCATCTCGTCAGAATCAGACAAGGCCAAACTATTTGCAAAAGAACTTTGCTGCTTATTCTACCCTATGCGACGAAGGCCATCTACTCCCCATATTTCCTCCTATAACACAGAACACACTAGGTAACATACAAATATCCGTGCATGAGATCGCCAAGCTAATCAAGATCCTTGATTCCAGAAAAGCAACTGGCGTTCACGGCATCCCAATTATAGTGTTAAAAAGCTTCAACCAGAACTTGCTCCCATACTTACGAAACTGTTTAAGCGCTGCCGTACGGAGAAGAGCTTTCCGACTCCCTGGAAGACCTCATCAGTTTGCCCTGTATTTAAGAATTCAGGTGATAATCATCTCTCTCTCAGTACAGACCAATAAGTCTCCTGTGTGTTATGAGTAAGTTGCTGGAATCCATATTAAATAGAGAAATAGTTAACCACCTCAGCAGAAACAACCTTCTTAGTGACACACAATATGGTTTCCGCTCTGCAAGATCTACCGCGAATGTGCTGACGGTAATATCTCACAGGATTAGAGAATGTCTTGACAAAGGATTACTTTCTATGGTAATTGCTATTGACATATCAAAAGCCTTCAACAAGGTATGGCATAAGGGTCTACTTCACAAGGTTTCCAGCTACGGTATAACTGGAAATGTTTTCTCAATCATTAAATCATTTCTCTCCGATAGGCTAATAAGAATAGTGGTCCATGGACAAAAATCAGAGGCCTGCAGTATTAATACTGGAGTCCCTCAGGGATCAATCCTGGGCCCAACTCTCTTCCTGATCAACATCAATGACCTCCCTAAACACATACTTAAATCATTCCTTGACATCTAATCTCATGGCACGATCATCTACTAACATATCAAAGGCTGTAAATGACAAAGTTCTCTCTGATTCTCTCTCCTCTGATCTCGAGCGCGTGGTTCAGTGGGGGAAGATGTGGCTGGTTACCTTTAATGCATCCAAAACCAAACCCCAATCCTTACATCATCAACTCTCTGACCCCCATCTGGAATCAATTGGAATGGATGGCTCTCGTCTGGGAGAGACCCCATGTTTTGACAAGTTTCTGGGTTTTACCTTTACTCCTGATCTGAAATGGAACATGCACATCAAGTCTGTTGCCAAGGTCGCTGGAAAGATGGTGGGATCCTTCTACCGCTCCAGAAGATATCTCACTACTGATGCAATTCTCTATCTATATAAAAGCCAAGTACGTTCAAGGATTGAATACTGATGCCATATCTGGGCAGGAGCTGCTAAAAACAGCCTATCCTGCCTTGACAGAGTACAAAATAGACTTCGTGGCTTAGTGAGGGATGCCCTTTTCTCTACCCTGCCACCTCCCTCCCACAGAAGAGACGTTGCGAGCGTATCTTTGTTTTATCGTTATTTCCATGGCAGATGCTCGTCTGAACTCCAATTTCTGGTCCCAACTCGCCAATCTTTCACGAAAAACACCCGTCTAGCCGAATCCACTATGAAAAATTTCCCCCACTCTATATCTGTGCCTAAATAAAAACGTAGATTCCATGAACAAAGCTTCTTTCTTAGAACTGCACGCTTGTGGAACTCTGTTCCGTCTGTCTGCTTCCCACCTGACTACAACTTGGATGTCTTCAAGTCCAACGGTAACAAATTCCTAATGAACCGTCCCCTTAAGTAAACACTTCATTAAATCTCCACGCTAACGTAATGTACTTGCAATAACCCTTATCCATGAGTGGCTTCCGGGTCTTGATAAGTAGTGACGACTGTGTAAAAAAAATATGGCGATTAAGCTACACTGAATATTCGGCGTTTAATCCATTCTAGGACTCCTCAAGCTTATGTGTCTGAGGAGTCCTAGAGTGGATGAAACGCCGAAAATTAGCTTAATCGCCATATATATTTTATAAATTACTATATATATTATGTATATATATGTATATATATATATATATATATATGTATATACAGTACATATATATAGTATATATATATATAGCATATGTATGTAGTATATATAGTATATATAGTATATATATATAGTATATATATGTAGAATATATAGTATATATGTAGAATATATAGTATATATTTAAAATATATAGTATATATGTAGAATATATAGTATATATGTAGTATATATAGTATATATAAGTAGTATATATATAAATAAATATAGTATATATAGATAAATAAATATAGTATATCTATAAATAAATATAGTGTATATATAAAGAACTATAATATACATAAAGAAATAAATATAGTATACATATATAAATAAATATATTATATATAAAGATATAAATATAGTATATGTATAAAGAAATAAATATATTATATGTATAAAGAAATAAATATATTATATGCATAAAGAAATAAATATAGTATATATATATAAATAAATATAATATATATATATAAACGAATAAATATAGTATATATATAAATAAATATAGAATAAATATAAAGAAAAATATAGTATATATATATAAAAATGTATATATATGTATATATATGTGTATATATAATATATATATATATGTATACATATGTATATATATATATGTATATATGTATATGTATGTATATATGCATATATATATGTATATATATATATATATATATATATATATATATACTATGTGCGTGTATGACCTTGTAAATATATATCCTATAATGATCAAATGACAAAACCTATCGACGCAAAAAATTAGGAATAGTTATTTATTTGTGAGAGAGAGAGAGAGAGAGAGAGAGAGAGAGAGAGAGGTGGAAGAGATAGAGGCAAGGGGAGAGACAGACAGGCAGATAGACAAAGACAGAAAGAGAAAGGTGCAAGTCCTCTTTTCATATTAATGTTTTTTTTTTCTGTTATCTCATTTACAGTTTCTTCATTTTCGCAATCCAGTGCCTCATCGAGTTTACGTTTTTACATTCTGTTTTTTTTCTCGTCGTTCGTCATATTGGAACATGGAAATTTGCGATTCATTTCTCCTATTTATTTCCGGCAAAAACATTTTTCGTCTATTGTGTTTAAAAATAGCGGAAAATTCGCTCTTTTTTCTTGGATTTTTCATTCGAATATTATCGTCTATTATCGCCTAGACGGGCAGCCATTTTCTTCCTGGTCTTTTCGCTTGTTACTCTCAACTGTCCTTTTCCAGAAGTTCTTATCCATTCCTTTCCCTCTTCTTCTTCTTCTTCTTCTTCTTTTTTCTTCTTTGTCAGAGCAAATTTTCATTGGTGCAATATTTTTCACAAACTAACTTATACATGAGTTGAATTGGCGGTTATCATATGTCGCAAGATCATATAGAATGAGGTGGATGCCACCTCTCCAACTGAAGTTGCAATATGATATCACTGACACACTTCTTCGATTCACCAGTGCAGGCTCGGTAGGGCCCAAGACCTGTTGAATAAGTTTCAATTGCTATGCGTATAGCTCTCTAATGACCGTTTCACACACTGATAGCTGTTCATAATAAACCACGCCACAGCTTGTTAAACAGAAAAATATAGTGTTGCGCGAGTGCATAGGCCGCCGTACTGATTTAGGGATAGAACTATGAAAAGACATTAATGTATTGAATATTTGGATGCTTCGTAAATAACCCATATAATACATGCACACACACACACACACGCACACACACACACGCACACATATATATATATGTATATATATATATATATATATATATATATATATATATATATATACTAGCAAAAGTACCCGTCGTTGACTGGGTTAAAAACAACCTACAGTAAATGGATTCTGATTTATTAATGTATGATAGGTTATGAAAAGGAAGCGTTGTAAAGAGATAGCTTCGAATTCGGGGGTATCAAAACCAAAGTAAAATATGATACACCCCATAATTTATTATACCATACCTGTTCAAACTGAAACACTTATCACAATATTCTGTGGATCTATATTAAAAAAAAAACCTTGTTAAACTTTGTGACATATTTCCATTCTATAGAGGTCAGGTGCGAACGAACACCCCATAATTTTATTATACTATATTTCTTCAAACAGAAACATAATCATGAAAGTATACTTACGCAGATAGATATGAAAAAAGCCTTTATTAAAGTCTGCGCCTATTTCCATTCTATGCAGGCCAGGCGCGGACGCAGACCCCACCATTTTATTATACCATCACTATTAAAGTTAAAACATACTTCTCAAAGTATTCTCATGTACATCTATATAAAAAACTTTGTAAACTTGTTTTAAATTTTTTTAAATTCTTTATTTCCATACTTTGTGGACCAGACGCGAACGCAGACCCCACGACTTTAATGAACCACCATTCTGCCAGATCAAACATAGCCATTCGTGTGTCTCGTACAACTTATATCATTATATGCAATCAGTTTTTTTTTAAATAGTCAACCATATAGGAGCCTATTCGTGACCAGACATTCAGCTTTATATTATATATATATATATATATATATATATATATATATATATATATATATATATATATATATATATATATATATATATATATGTGCATCATCTGCTAAGTCAGCATTTCTTGATTCCCTTTGTAAGAAGAAGTCAAGGAGGATTTAACTAATTCCAAGATAAGCGGAGAGTACATACAGCAATTTGTATTTCGAAATGGTCACACATTGTTTTACAATCAGGCGCAACGATGGAAACGTAGGTGATTGAACAGGTGTCGGTGTGTCGACGCGCCTACGCTGTATATGGCGAAACATAAAATCTAGATCGAAGGAAATCGACTGAAATATATCCAAGAAACGAATAGTTTAAGGGAAGCTTTAGATTATTTTCTTACAAAATGTCTACAAATAAATTAACTTACAAGTAACCTGTCACAATCATCATAAATACAATATATATAAATTATAAAACGTAATAAACTTGACTTACAATTTATGCCAGATATTGTGATGGTAGTTGATCATAATCAGAGTAAAAAAATGAGATACAACCTGTCGAACCAGGGGTAAGATTTGCGAAAATGGGCGAATAATAGAAATAAAAGTAACTCCACACGGCTCAGAAAGTGAAAGACAGAGAGAGAGAAAGAGAGAGAGAGAGAGAGAGAGAGAGAGAGGTGGGGAATGAGAAAGAAAAGAAGGCCACTCAGGGATAAGGTTTATTGCGTGTACAGTAATCAATGAGATAGTATTGTAGTAATCATTAGTATTGGGGATTTTGATAGAGTGTCTTACTTAAGGAGGCGGTTTGTCAGGAGTTTGTTTATGTTGGACTTGAAGGCGTCCAAATTGTAGTCAGGTGGGAAACAGGTAAGCGGCAGAGAGCGCCACTGGCGTGCAGTTCTAAGAAAGAAGCTTTGCTCATGGAATCTACGTTTGGATTTAGGCACATATAAAGAGTGGGGGAAATTATTGACAGTAGTTTCAGCTAGACGGGTGTTTCTCGTGAAAGATTGGCGAGAGGAGACGAGGGATTGGAGCTCTGACGAGCACCTTCCATGGAAATAACGATAAAACAAAGACAGGCTCGCAACGTCTCTTCTGTGGGAGAGAGGTTGCAGGGAAGAGAAGTCTATGTTGTACTCTGTCAAGGCAGGATAGGCTGTTTTTAGCAGCTGCTGCCCAGATGTTGCAACAGTACTCCATCATTGGACGTACTTGGCTTTTATAAAGATAGAGAATTTCATTAGTAGTGAGATATCTTCTGGAGCGGTTGAAGGATCCCACCATTTTCCCAGCGTCCCTGGCAACAGTGGTTACATATGGACATGGATATTAAAATAACTGATAAAATGTGGTTAGGCAGTTATTATTGATTTACTTTTTTGTTGTTTTAAATTCTCTCTTCACTATTGTATCTTCTGTAAACCTTTTTCTGTTAGATAAACGAAGGATAGTGTCCTAACCATTTTTGTCTGTCGGCAGTGTTTATGGGACTCATTTACGGGCTTTTATTTTCGGCCTAGAGATCTTACAGAGAAGTGTGCATATAAACAGATACCTGTAAAATGTATGAGTAATAAAATAAAAGTTAATGTATTCAACACAAATTATTGATCTCACTGTATACTACACGCGAATTGTCAATTATTTCGACCAGATATCAAGTTGAGACGACCTCCATTTTCAGTGCCAGCTACTGGGTAAGATTACTGTGAATTCTGCTACGTAAAAATATGTTGTCTTTTTTAATATTTTGTAAAAAAAGATTAATTTTAACTTTGTCATAAAACTTGTTTGGAAATAAAAACGGTTAATACCCCTCCAATCTCTTAATACTATTCTATTCAATTTTTGTAAACTTTGCAGCATATTAAAAAGGTTTACATGTTTTCTATATGAAAGTAAACGAAAAAACACGTAAAATGTATTTTATTTAAAATAATGTGTACAAATGAATTTTATAAAACACTTTTTTATTTACTTGTCTTCCCACAGAATCCACGTAAGACAAAATATCTTCTTTTTTAATCCAGAGAAAAATATATTCAGAAAGGTTATATTAGATATTTATCTACCGACCTATCAAAATCCGATTATAATGTAGGTCTCCCGAAAGTAGCAGTCTCGATTAGAGCAAAAATAAAATTGCCTCTGTAAAATAGGATTCATTTTTATTTTTAGTTTTAACTTTAAAATAATTTTTGTGCTTTATATCATTCGGTCTGCTAAAAAGTTCTATGCAGAATTTAAAATATGCGTTAAGTTAACGAAAAAAAATATTTATAAACATATTTTCTAATATAATAACAAAAGATGACAAGGTTAATAAGTATATTCGTTTCTTTTTGTTATTCAATAGTTGATATTTGAAGCGATTTTTAAATAAAATATAAAAATGGGCGTTATTAAAAATTATACTACAAATTAACTTAATGACACAGAAAAATAAAAAATGTGTTTATGTGACAATTAATAACAATAAAAAAAAACAATTTTATTTTTTTTTTAATTGATAAGAAATATGTTCTTTTGAAATTATAAAAAGAAAGTTTATTTGAAATATATTTTCAATAACTGTTAATAAAGAGATTGCAATACCTTTCATTTAATAATTATTAAACAAAAACAGATTGTAAAAGCATTTTTCAATTATTCTTAAATTAAAATAGATTACAAAGTATTTATATAATTCTTAAATAAAACAAATATTGAAAAATGTTATTCGACAGTTCTTAAAAAAAACGATTGCAAACTTTTTTCTCAATATTTCGTAAAGACAGATCACAAAAACTTTGTCTATACTTCTTAAATAAATAAAAGGTTGTAAAGGTATTTTCTCAAAAATGTTAAATAATAAATTAATTGCAAAAATGTTTTAATAATAAAAAACCTATTGCGGAATCTTTTTCCAATAATTCCTTAATAAAACGGATTGCAAAAGCATTTTTCAATAATCCTTAAGAGAAATCTTGGAAAAATCATTTTCAATAATTCTTTTATAATAAAAAGATTTAAACATGCTGTTTTCACTAAAACGTAATAAAAATGCGTATATACACATGATATATGTGTAAGAAAAAATAGAAATGACGAATTTTCCCGGTCCCCACTTTTGGTAGCGCTCTGCAAAATATTTGGGCGGATGTTTGCTGACTATAACAATTGTTTAAATTTTTTAATGTAAAGGCATTGTACACGCACCCATTATCTAATATACAGTAAAGCTTGCCCTATTTCATAAACGTGCTTCATATGTAAACAATAAGTAAATCTGACATAACGTTTCCTATTTTCGTATTGATTTACTTAGTTTTCTAGCAAACACGACCCAGAAGTCTACATATTATATGAAGAACAGAGAAGATGGCATACAAGAATAACGCACACAAGTCCACAGAAAACACTGCATTGAAAGTGCATTGGATACGCCTTGATGCAACAAGAAAAAGTTCTCCTCAGACTTTTTTCCGTTGCTTAATTTTCGCATGCACACATGCGCACACTATTATATAGGTGCAACTTTGTCTAGCGCAGCTCCAAGCAACTAGATTTTACGTAAATTTGGGGATGGCAAACGATATTACACTTCATGGTTTTATAATACACACACACACAAATAACAACAACAATAATATTATAATAATAATAATAATAATAATAATAATAATAATAACTAGCAGGACCCGTGAAAATTCCACGGTAGTTTAAATCTTTTAAAACACATCAGTAAGAAATTCCTTATTGTTATATTACAAAAATGAACGTATGGAAGCAAGTAGAACAAAGAACTTTAGTTTAAACTTTTATTGAAGATCGTAACTGATGCTGTTTATATTGTCAGGAAGTGCTGGTGATGATTAAGGCGGTGACAGGGACGTCGATCAGCTGTTTGGAGTGAGATTAGTGGTCAGTCAGCAGGTTCTTGGGACTGTGAATTTAAAAAAAAACTGTGTGACATTGTTGATATCGATTTTGTGCACGTTCTGATGACCCCAAGTTGTTTAATATTTCAGGACATCTTGGATTACATGTATAGGTAAGGAATAGGTCTGGCCTTCCATATTTACAGAAAACTATCTTGATACAGTTGTTGAAGATTCCTAGGACGTCCTGTAAATGAAGATGGTAGAATAACTGGTACACCAGAATCGCCATCTTCATTCCTTGCTAAATGATCCATTAAGCCAGAATATTGAGCAGCTCTTGGTTGACTTTGATAACTTTTAATGAAGTTAAATAAGCAACCGTCAACTTTTACATATGCAATAGACTTTTCTATTTATTTTGAATTTTATTCAATGAAGATTTGAAAATTCACAAATATTTTGTAAGTCGAATTATTGATATAGATTTCAATTAATGCATCACAACTTCCTGATAATATAAATAGAACACTTTGAATTTTCTGTACAAACGTTTTTTCCATAAAAACATTGTAATCTGTTATAATATTCAGATTCTTGTGTATTACATGCATATAAAATGAAGTGTTTCTGTAAATCTTATGAAGTACAGTTAAATTTTGATTTATCCATAATCAAAATGATGTGAGGTAGGTTGTACCTATCAAATTTATGTCAATGTTATATAATTAAGTAAAGTCAAACAAACTGTACACTATTTTTTCATCAAATTATGAATTTTAAATATAAGGAAAGCAATTTAAAATTTTTTTTCCAAAATCATATTTACATCCAAGTTAATTTTTAGATTCCATTGCTGTTCCTGGTTGTTTTCATAACACTTCACGGTAAACAATATTCTTAGTATATGTTACACCACGCTTTCTGTGCAGTTGCATTACCTTAAATTTCACACTGTGCTTAGATCGAGCTCTTGAACATGCCACATACAGTTGACCATGAGAAAATACAGGTTGTTGAAGATATATACCAACCTTATCCAAAGTTTGGCCTTGTGCTTTATTGATGGTCAGTGAATATGCTAATCGTATTGCAAACTGTATCTGATGAAATGCAAACGGAACATTTGTATCACTTGGCTTTAACTTAATTCTTGAAATGATAACTGTGGAACCTCTATTAGATCCATTAATTAAAATAGCAATGATGATGTTTTGATGACATTCTTTTATTTTCATCTTAGTTCCATTACAAAGTCCTTGATTTATGGATAAATTTTTCAGTCGCATTTCTATTGCTCCTATTTTCACATTAAGTCGAATAGATGACATTCCAGATGGAGTTAATGAATTTATGAACTCGATAGGATAATTTTGAAGTTCAGCATCATCATCGGAGATGTAATCTGTACTTACATATGTATTTATGCCTCCGGGAAGATTATTTAGAATTTCTACATTTACTGTTAAACATTCTGTATTTTTTGGAGTCATGATGATTCTATTTTCCATTTCTTGAGGGTTGCAATCAAATATTTCTGAGATTAGAGAACCATTACATACCGAATCATCAGGGACATCTATGGCATCTACAGGAACGTCATTAAGACTGCTCGTTAGTGTACCATTACCAAGATGAAGGAGCCGTTTACAAAACTCCTGTTCATTTATGTTAGTTCTCACATTTTGTGTTAGTTTTAATTGACTGAAATGATGCCACAATGCGCATCTTTTAAGACAGGTGTCTTTAATAGATGTAGGTGATCCAGGTGGCACTACTGGCAAAATTTGCCTGAAGTCACCACCAAATATTTTATCGTTACCCATTATATCTTGTAAACATCTATCTATAGCAAGCAGTGCATGATTAGGTATCATAGAGGCTTCGTCTATGATGAATACCATTATCTTTCTCAAAAAAGAAGCATGCTCTGATACAGGAGAAACGTTACAGACACCGGTTTCTGTCAGAGGTACAGGTAGTTTGAATATACTGTTGAGTGTTCTCCCTGAAGTTAGTAGCATTGCAGCAATGCCGCAGTGGCGGTTACAGTACTGCTGGAGGTGAAGTAATCATATAACATGTTGAATAAAAAGGTTTTTCCTGATCCGGCTGAGGCATCTAAATAGAAGCAGCTGTTGTGTGGGGCTACTTTTTCAGTTGCCTTGATAGCCTTGATTATAGTATTAAAGACCTCTAATTATTCATTGTTTAACAATTCAACATAAGGCCCGTTTGTATTTCGAGTCATATTATCTATTGGAGGATCACCTGTTGGTTTAGGTAAACCCATTGCCTGGCAAGAAGAACCATGCTCATTAAATATTGCTTTTATCAAATGAATAACTGGGGGATATGTATATACACTGGCCCCCACCCTTTGGGGCCCGGGCGACAAGACCCAAGTGTAGTATCTGTTCCAACAGATACTGCAAGCAAAGTCCATATGTGGGGGTAACCCCACATATTTACCTTGGTCAATGTAGGGGCAACCCTTCATACCAACAGTTCCTATCAAACTCCCATTTCCCACTCATCGGGAGCTGGTCCCCATGCCCCCTCTCTCTCCACATTAGAAAACGGCCTTGTGCCTTATTTGCTCAGTGGGGAAGCAAATAAATACAAACTGGGGGATATGTATAATATATCCACCAGTCCACTACACTTTACCGTAAAATTCGGCTAAAACAATTGTTGACGAATTACCTCCTTTGAATCGATATTGTCTGCTTGTGACAATTTAAGCGAAAACCTTATTAGGTATTAAATGCTAAAACATTTAATACAGCTGGCTAATTGGCTATAAAGTAAGTTATTCCGAACTTTGATCTAACATTTTAATAAAAAAAAGCTTAACATTTTCTTGTATCTTTTTTTTTTATATTAAGAAAAATGTAAGCATCACGCTGAAATAATAGAAATGCCATTCTTAATAAGGGGAGAGGGTTTGACTATTCTAAACCTTCACCTAAATAACCATTTAATGAAAAACAATGTTTAAAATGTTCTTGTATCTTTTTGTATAATTTTTGTTAAATAAGAAAAATCAATAAAGTTTGATAACACTATTGTAAGAATCATGCTGAAAGCCATTCTTAATATGGGGAGGGGGGTTAACTATTCTGAAACTTTACCTTACAATGTAAAAAAAAAATAAGGGAGAATATATGTATGAACAATAAATATTTCTTCAGTTAAATAAATTATACTGTAAATCTTTAAATAAGGAATAAATATTTAAACCATAATTATTGAAACAGTATTTTACTGCATAAAAAACGGTTATGGGGAGAAGGGTTAACTATTTTGAACCTTCACCTAAATAGCGATTTAGTGAAAAAAAAAATTAATGGTCTTGTATCTTTTTTTTTTTATAATTTGTTTTAAAATAAAAAATTAAAAAAAAAACTTTGATACCGCTATTGTAAGAATCATGCCGAAAGTCATTCTTAATATGGGGAGGGGGGTTAACTATTCTGAAACTTCACCTAACAATGTAATAAAAATAATGGAAAAAATATATGCATGAACAATAAATATTTCTTCAGTTAAATAAATTATACTGAAAATCTTTAAATAGGAAATAAATATTTCTTTAAATAAATTAAATCGTAAGTAATGAAACAAAGTGTTTTATTTCATTAAAAATTATTTCATATTAAAAAAAATTGTTGTGTCCATTTCTTATAGTATTTAAATATGTATGCCCTGTCGGTGGGCATTAGAAGAGGATGAGTTATGACTGCCTGTAAAAGAAGCAAAATAAAACTAACAAAACATAAGTAATAACTATGTAAACAACGTGAAGATGTATAAATGTTACAAAATTACTCGATTCGGCATTAAATAACGCGAAAAAGGATTGATATGCCGTAAAACAAAAACAAAACAGAACAAGACGCAAAATACGTTTTGACTTAGTATTTGCGAATGGTGACTTTGGTGATTTATTTAATAAAGTCATTCTTGACTTTTGTAACATTTATTTCGAAACATATTTTTTGTTATGTAAGGCTAAGGCTCACTTAAAAGTAAATAAAAAAAAACAGATAAAGTAGCACAGTAAAAAAAAACGAACTCGTAGCCTTAAATGTAAAAAATATATTTATTACTGAATAAAATAGAAACAGCGCTCCGTATTCACTACAATAATAAACGGAAGACATCGTTAAAAATGTAAGTAAAATACTATTTAAACTGTGGAATAATACCTTCTATGCATAATCAACTATAAAATAATCCAGAACCATAAATAGACAGTTCACATATATATATTTTTTGTTGTTGTTGTTGTTCGGAAAGTTTTGGAAAATAAAAGGGTTTAATGATTTTTTAACTAATAAAGAGTGAACAATAAAGGGAGATAATTCACATTAATTAATGTTTGCGATGATGATGACGCGTTTCATTAATTAATGTTTGCGATGGTGATGACGTGACACCGTACGTACAAGTAAATTAATATATAGATAATAATAATAATAATAATAATAATAATAATAATAATAATAATTTTTTTTTTGTGACGTTGGTGCGAGTGCAATCGACTGCTGACGAGAACTGATGAAAAAGCGGAGCGTTGATCACGGACACGACTGACAGCTGTTGAGAACCGCAGGCAAAAGAAAAAAAGGGGAAAAAAAGAAAATGCGTATTATTTTGTTAAACATGGAAAAAATGGTGTTTTTGTTTGCAATATTTATGTAACTTTGAGGAGGTGTATGAAGGGAAAAAACTTTACTCATGATTTTAATCATTTAGTTGAGTTTTTTTTTATTAGCCAATAAAAATAGCCTTTTGAATTTCTAAACAGAAGAACGAAAGGAAACCATTAACTGAAAAAAATGGCATACACTTTCTCTTACAAAAAACGTACATAACTTTCAATTTTACGTTGATATGAAGACATAAAATTATATACAAAATTCAAAATGAAATATTAAAACTACAAAAACATGTTTTTAGTTTTCCTAAATCTTCTTGAAAAAAGTTTGTTAAAAAAATAAATAGTATTTTTTAAAGACATTTAAAGTTTTCTTGCCAAAAAATTGTTTTAAACTAAAACAAATAGTAAATTATTATTGTCTAAATTCCTTCAGAATAGAACCACACAAAATAATAAAATAATTTATTGAAAATAAGATTTGTTGATATTTTCGTGGCATTTTGCTTACACTTTAAAGCACTTTTGTTATTTAAATTTCCCGATCTCTCTGATCACCGCTTGGCTTTTTTTCCGTCGGTTCTTATCAACTGTCGATCGCGCCCGCGCCAAATCCACAAAACAAAACACATGAAGAATGAATAGTAAACGGCTATTGCGATAACGTAAATAAACATACAAAGGTCGTCTAAAGAGATATATACTACTGGAAATCCGGGGAGATTTGTTTTCACTCAGACTCCAGGGAAGACCACAGCTGTTTTAAAAAGGATTACAATGAGAGAAGATGACCTATGAAACAGCTTCTAGTGACCACTACAACAACAACCACAACCAACAACAACAACAACAACAACAACAACTACTACTACTACTACTACTACTACTACTACTACTTAATACCTATAATAGTCGGGGCACTAGAAACAATTCCGATTTTTTTTTTTTAAAAAGAGAGAAATTAAAATCAGAGGAATGGCTGCAAAGATACAACAAATAACGATAATGAAGACGGCTGAAATATTAAGGAAAACCCTTGAATGCGGAAACTAATACACATGAGCGTCAAGCCCGGGCCAAACAAACTGCTGCACAGGCAAAACATCAAGAACCGTTACATGGAACCAAGTACTTTGAAGCCGGATCTCTAAAAATTATCTATCTCCTCACCTATCCCTTCCCATTGCCCAATCACCGCCCCTTCAAGCGAATGATAGCTAATAGTCGAGAAGGGTAAACGAAGATGGAAAGACCGAGGAGAGAGCACTGACAAGACCTCTGCTGGACAATGCGAAACGGATTAGGATTTTGGGGACTCTTATTCGCACTTAAATTCCAGTGGATACCAATGGCCGGTGCACCACAGGTTCTTTCCACGGAGATATATTTTATGACCTGCGTGAAAGCTCCTTGTGAGCCAATAATAATAATAATAATAATAATAATAATAATAAAGGAGAGTATACAGTTTATTTTATGTTTTCTTTCCGCAGCTTCGTAACTAGACCTTACATATATTGAGCGATATTTCTGCCAGATGAGGTAAAATTGCGATTTTGAGGTACAATCGATCCACTTATCCTGTACTCGTTTTGGACCTTGAAGGAATATTTATTATATATTTAATATATTTTATATAATGTTTTTTTTTCTCGGGGTCACAAATATATAAATAAATAAAATAATTAAAAAAAAAGTATCATTATATTCTATTTGGGTATAACTTTTAGTAAGAATTTAATTGTAACCTGCAAAAAGACAATTAAGGTAAACGATAAAGGCATTAAATAAAATGCGATTTCAGTTATACATAGATTTCTGAGTTCAACACAACGATTTTACTGTTCAACTAGGTCCTCCGAAAAGAAGATCGCAAGTTCTATCTGTCGAAACGTTCTGGGAATAACATAATTATATAATAGTAGTTCGAATAATTAAAAAATTAAACGACAATTTTTTTCCAAGAACTTCCCGTCAATGGAACACCTTACTGATAGGTTGCGTCCCAGCTCACTATAACATATACATTTCCTAGTCCAATTGTTGAGAACTACTCTTAAATAGTCAGCTTTTATCCCATTTTCTCCTTTTGCTTACCAACACAAGATTGTTTTCAGATGAATCTTATTAACCCTTATCCTCGATTGGTTCTTTGGCCTTAATAGGTGTTGACTCGTAGTAAAGAAATATTAGAAATAATACGCCGTAAAATCTTTATTACAAAACTTTCGGAGATGAAATGTATATTATATATATTTTTTTTCAATCATGAAATCTATTACTAAATTCAGTTCCTTCACCTTCAAGAATTTGGTCGTAAGCCATAGTTGACTTTTTATGTGCTATGGTCAACTGAGTGCCATTGAGATTATGGCGAAGATCAAGCGGATATCGATGGGCTCCTTGATCCGTATTATCTGTAATCGCTTCACTGGGAAACTTCAACTCTGGCATTTTCTTCGATGCTCGTCTGATTTAATGGCATTATTCCGTATGAATCCTTCCAACTGTTAACTCGCGGCGGGTTTTACAGCGTAATTATGTCTGATGAAATCGGTAACGGTTTCCTCTGGTCCGATAACAGAAGTCATCGACTCATAGGCACACACGTGTAAATTGTCGTAAACATCATCTCGTTTCTACCTAAGGTATACTTTTATTGTCAAAACTCTAATGATATTCCGCGAATAAAAGTTGCTGTGACCGATGTGATTAGCCTAAACCTGGATCGAATAATTGCCCATTTCAGTAATAAAACTGTCTTTTTTCGCCCGACCAGATTGATCGGATGTAATCATTCACTTATAAGTCAATGCCTGTAAGCATGAAACTTACGTCACGTTTCGTTTTTTTTTTTTATTTTACCAACTCTACACTAGTATAACCGACATACATTAATTTGAATAAGTTTACTATTGTTTCCGACGGCGTGCGACATAGAGAGTCAGCGTGAAAGAGAATGAGAGAAAGACAGAGAAAAAGAGAAATAGTAATGGCCTCATTTTCATGGCTACTACACATTCTTGGATTTTGGTATTCACACAAAATACTGGTACTGACAACCGGAATATCGACCGCTCGTTTAATTAAAAAAATTGTTTAAATATTTATTATTTCTATGGATGTATTATATATATTTTTTTATAAATTCATACTTTTCTTGTACTTTTATAAGTTCCGGTTTATAAAAAAGGCACATTAGAGGGGAACTACAATAAAAATATATCGGCCCTGCATAATTAAATGATCCATTTAAAATAACTGTAAAGGCTATAAACGGCCTCATTCGAATTCTTTAAATGTTCTTAATGAGTGTCTAAATGCGTGCATACACGGACAAAAATCCCACCGAATTAACTGAAAAAAGAATCAGACATAGAAATTGCATACGAATTATTAAAGAATATTTAAGAAAAAAATCTTCAGAACGAAAATACTTATTTAGGTGAAAATGCACCCCAGAGAAAACATTAGCAAACATATGTAATTTATACAATTATAAAGAAAAGAGTTATGGCTCGGAATTTAAATACACCGAAATATTTTCAAGACACTTGTAAAAATTAATATCATTAAGAGTTTAGCCTTTCGGATATTTTTTTTTTTATTATAACCCGGGTGTTTCAAGATATGTGTTGAGAAAAAAAGTTGTTTTAGGAAGGTAGGTTCGAACTCGAAGTCTTGACGAGAAGGTGAAAGTGAAAACATACTGCCATGTTACGGCTCGCCCATGACGGTACAAGAAGTGAAAAGCGTTCTAATTCAACTATTAAAACATTGACATGCAAAAATGGAAAATGTTAATCCAGGAGAAATGAAATCACCCAGTTCTTTCCGGCGTTTTGGGGAAAATCAGCTCCTACAAGAGGGGGAGCTCTAACTGTGCATAAATGAATATCAATTGTCTGATAGGAAAGGCTACTCCCCAAAGCGATCAAAGCTGATTGCCTTAAAAACCTGTTAGGTGTGCGTCTAGTTTTTTAGGGCGACAAAATTTATCGTTTCACAAAGTATTTCGGCCTCAACAGAAAGATGTTCAACAAAATGTTTAACCATAAAATTTACCAAAAACTATTAATATTAAACTATAAAAAGAAAGATACTAGAATTTAAGCAAAAAATATTTTATTTCAACTCAATCAGATGTGCCTTATGCACTAATAAAAATGCAATTGGCATTTTGTTGAACTTTTTAAGATTTTAAATATTTATAAATTTTCTCATTATAAAAAACGATTATTATATTGATTATAATTTTTTGACAGAAGAAATAAAATGAATATAAAACATTAGAAGAACAATGCAAAATTATCCAATTATATCAATAAATATTAGTAAATTGTGTAAATAAATCTTGAAAAAAAATGATTATTTAGTAAATTGATTTTAATTTATTGTTCATTTAAAAAAAATATTCAAATATTTTAAATCACTTAAGCAAAGCGATCAAAGCTGATTGTCTTAAACACCTGTTAGTCACGCTGGCCAGCGACTCGATTCTGTTTTCAGATAAGTTTAACTTTTATACGAAAAAGCCAAGAAAACATGTGGAAACCTAGAAATAGCGCGAAAATAGCACCAAATCCAGTTTGATCACCGCCATCTGTCGAGTAGTCGCCGAGCTCCCGCCGGCGCTTGTGGAAAAAAAAGGTGTGCGTCTAGTTCCGGAGCCGTATCAAAGCGGGGATGAAGGCTGAAGGCGGCCACGGTTAAAAGATATCAGCTCTGTTACATAATCAAGTTATCTAAATTTATTTTTTCAATAAAAAGTTTTACAATAAAGCTGGACTTTTGTTTTTTTTAGGGCGACAAAATTTATCGTTTCACAAACAGTTAAAGGAGATATTATAATCAAGGTAGTATATAAAACATTATAAGAATTAGTGACCCCCTCTCCAAAAGCTTTTGCCGGGCATACAAAAAATGTGCAAAAGAATCTATATATGTTACGTAAATTTAAACAAAATAAAATAACTCGACTAAAAATGTAATTTTTTCCGTAAGAGCAAAATCTAAAAATATGGACGCTTTTTATAATAAAATTATCAGTTTTTAAAAAAATAATTTATTAAAGTAGCAATATTATAATACATAACACATAAAATATATTTTAGATAAGCAAACAGTAATTTGTGTGCACGTGACTTAAAGAAAGTACTTGGGATTTAATAAAAAATGTAAGAGTAATTAATTTAGGAAATTTAATTTTTCTATTTAAGGGAATACTCCAATTACTCAACGAAAAACGACCCTGAAAACAGGATTACGTACAGACCAGCTAACACTTTTAAGAAAATTAAACATAAGTTCATAAAATGATAAATAATTATTAATATTATCAATGTCATGACCATTAGTATAAAGATATATTATCAACATAAATTATCATTAAATATTCAATATTATAAATTCACTATTTGAATTAATGCAATATGATGATCATTAATATAAAAATATTATAAATTCATATATTATTATTCATTCTTATTTATAAATATTATCAATATAAATAATCATTAAATATTATAAATTCAATATTATGCATTATTATAATATCATAATCATTAATATTAAAATATTATAAATTCACAAATCAATATCATGCTCTTATATTTCATTTATTTTCTTTATAATCGACCTCTACGATGAGGTTCATTCACACACACAAACACACATACACACACACACACACACACATATATATATATATATATATATATATAGATAGATAGATATATATACATATATATAGATATGCATATAGATATATATAGATATATTTCAATGGGTATTGGTCATTATTAAATACTTAAAGTACGTTAAAAGTACGATCAGGATTTTGAAAAAGAGACAACAACCAGGCATGAAGTCATTTTAGTTTCTTATTTCAAGTTAAATATCGTGTATTGTCTAAAACAAAAGAATACTAAATGAAGAGTAAAAATATATTTCCTTGCAATCTTTGATTAAAGACATGATTATATACAATAAATTTTGGACATCTTTGATGTGGTTTTATGTAAGTGCTACGTCATACCACTTGAAAATCAACTCCAAAGTGTATCCGGATGTACTAAACACTGTGATGCTCCCTTTGTGCAATTAGATGACCGCTGGCAGACCCTGGGGTTAAAAGCGGGAATCGGCGCCGGTCCATATGTCCCAAGATATCAGACAGGAGTGCTACAACTTTATACTCTTCTCTTACTGGCCTCTATTCTCTCCCAACATGACCCCTCTGTATTACTTCGTTTGGTCACATGTCGAGAACAGTACAAACATGACCTCTCACGACACCAAATCCAGCTTGATCACCGCCATCTGTCGAGTATTTTCCGAGCTCCCGCCGGCGCTTATGGAAAAAAGGTGTGCGTCTAGTTCCGGAGCCGTATCAAAGCGGGATTAACGCTGAAGTCGGCCACGGTGAAAAGATATCAGCTCTGTTACATAATCAAGTTATCTGAATTTATTTTTTCAATAAACAGTTTTACAATAAAGCTGGACTTTTGTTTTTTTTTTAGGGCGACAAAATTTATCGTTTCACAAAGTAGTGTGAGAACTGCGGTCATGAAGTAGAGATTGCGGGTAATAATAAAGCAACACTTAACTGTACATTCATACAGGCGATCGCGCCTAGAATGAAATGTGCACGATAAAATCAAGCAACAATTGCTTCGTTATTGATAAGCAGTCATTGAGGGCCAGAAAAGGGGAAATGCGGTTTACAATAAAGCAACACTTTCTTATCTATTTACTTATTAAAAAGAGTGTTTTATGAAGGAGAGATGCGGTTAGGAATAAGGCACCTCTTGCTTTACTGTCTAATAACGATGCGGTGAGTCTAAAAGGAGAAGAAGCTGTTAGGAATTAGGACACACCTGCTTAAATATTGACATATGAAGAAATGTGTTTCAGAAGATGGTTGTCTGGCTGTAAGATAATTTGCGGTTGGAAGTAATGAAACCCTTGCTACACTATTAACTATTGCAGTAGTAATATCGGGGAATTGGGACGTCCGATTAAGGATTAAGAAGCACTGGGTTGATATATTTAAATTGAGGTTCAGAAAAGCGGAATGCGGTAAAAAAGAGCAAAATGTCCTACAATATTGATTTATCAAGCGATGTGGAAATTGTGCATAACTTAATTATTTACAGGAAGTTATTAACAACAACTCGTTTACAGTAAACGTGAAGACAACCAGCTGGAAATCAAGCCACATAGAAAATGGAACACGTATATCATGTGTGTTGCCAAGGTCGCTGGAAAAATGGTAGGATCTCCTACCGCTCCAGAAGATATCTCAATGCTGATGCAATACTCTACCTATATAAAAGCCAAGTAGGCCCAAGGATGGTGTACTGCTTCCACATATCGACAGGAGCAGCTAAAAACAGCTTATCCTGCCTTGACAGCGTACAAAATAGACTTCGTGGTAAGTGAGGGATGCCCTTTTCTCTTATCTGCAACCTCTCTCCCACAGAAGAGACGCTGCGAGCCTGTTTTTCTTTTATCGTTACTTCCATGGCAAGTGCTCGTCTGAGCTCCAATCTCTGGTCTCCCCTCGCCAATCTTTCACGATAAACACCCGTTTAGCTGAAACCACTGTCAATAGTTTTCCCCACTCTTTATCTGTGCCAAAATTCCAACGTAGATTCCATAAACAAAGCGTATTTCTTAGAAGTGCACGCCTGTGGAACTCTCTTCCGGTTGCCTGTTTCCCACCTGACTACAACTTGGATGTCTTCAAGTCCAACATTAACAAAATCCTCATGAACCGTCCGCTTAAATAAGACACTTTAACCAATCTCTAATACTAACGATTACTACGATACAATCCCATTGATTTCTGTACAAGCAATAAGCCTTATCCCCGAATGGCTTCCAGACCTTGATAAATGGAGACAACCATGTAAAAAAGGGCCAATTCTAGTTTTAAAAAAGCTTTGTTCAGTGAATATACGTTTAGATTAATAGAGAGCGTAGGGAAGTTGTTGATCGAGGTTGTAGCGAGAGGAGTGTTTTTCGTAGAAGGTATACAAAAGGAGGATCTAAGCTCAAACGACCAATTGCTGCTACGGCAACGATAGAGCAAAGACAGGTTTGCAACGCCTGTTCTGTTGCAAAAAAGTATCAGTAAAAACGCCTCAGCCATTATATCTTAGCGGCTAAATGGGCTTGTACACAGTAAACAAAAAAAACTAAAATAAATAAAAAAAATCCAGCTAGAATTCGTTGCTGTCAGTTTCATCACCCATAACGTTTTCTCTCAACTTCCAGCCCGCTTTCTGCCCTTCATCTCTGCCAAGGGACATTTTATTGAAAATACTGACTCCATTCCATTTGCATATGTGTGCAGAGGGCGGCATCATCTGGTGCGATTCCATGAGACGACACATTATAAAGTCACGACCGCCATCTTTAATCTCTCTCTCTCCCTCGGATCCCATCTGAAGATAAGTAGTATAGCCACATAAGTCACGACCACCTGGGCGCTTTCGTCTTTGCTTATTACATAGAACTCTACAGACTCTAAATTAATTTTGAATTCTGCCAAGGGATGATAATTTAATAAATCTTTATTCGTCTCGCTTCATGCAGAGATTCTTAGATCAAACCTCAATGTAGCGGGAAAAGGAAACGTGTTTAGAATATTATGCAGTTATGCATATTATTACAGGGGCGTTTACCTACACGGAAGCAAAGTTTATCTCCCAGTGCTCAAATTGAATATGATCCAGACCATCTGTATTCATATCGTTCCGAACGAATACCTCAATTCGTCCGATAAAATAATTTAACCTTAAACCCCCAGAAGAATGTAATTTAGCATTTACGCGACAAGTTCTCGGTGAGCCCGACATTAAAAATACATTTGCGAATTACTTAGAACTTCTACTTAGTCATCGCTGATTGAAAAGGAGTAATTCATCACCGTGGGTTACAAAGAATAATGACTCGTTCTAAATTTCGTTTAGATAACCTAGTTCGATAGAAAGATGTCCGAGCTCGACAAGATACGCCTCAGTTATGCCAGAAGCTTCATCGGTAAATGTGAAAATTACACTCAAGGTGAGAGCAGCAATCTGAAAAATCCAAATAATACGAATATCATTACTCATCTAAAAAAAATAAGAAAAATAATTGGTTATATATTTGTTTGAGTAATATGTTTGTATCATTAAAAAAAAAAAAAAACTTTATTTCGGCAAATATCGTTAAATAAAAATGAGAATAATTTTATGATCGCAGTGAATTTTCTTCAGCAAATCCACGGTTTGTTCGTGGACGTCAACCTCCCTTTAAAGTACTTTAGTCCGCTCTTCGGCGAATTCTGAAATCTTCTGCTGTCAGCGTCAACATTGTCACCTTTGAATATTAGAAACCAAGTCTATACTGCTGACTCGTCCATTACACCTTCGTATATCTTGCAAACGGGTGCGTTTGCTTCAGGCGCATTGTGGCATCAATAAACATCGAACAAAAGAAAGTGTCGAAAATATTGCTTTTTACCTCCTGGATATGCGATTTCTTGACATGAAATGTAATTTAAAAATAAATTAACTCTATAGCCGATGAGTAAACTTTTGTACGACATGAAAACCTTTACGGAATGAATAAAAGTGCATGTTATCGAAAAGAAAAAGGTCGTTATAAAAAAGAAGGAGAAATATTAAAATGATATGAACATATTCCCAAACCTAACAGTTTAGGCGTACATCCTATTCATAGAAAGAATATTAACACATGCAAACAGCTTTACATTGCCAGTTTCCTACAGCATAAAGATAGCAATAAAAATCGAATGGGCACTGCCCTTGTACATATCTCTCTCTCTCTCTCTCTCTCTCTCTCTCTCCCTATATATATATATATATATATATATATATATATATATATATATGTATATATATATATATATATATATATATATATATATAGCTATTTAGTAGAAATGGTAATTAATAAAAACCGGAAGAAAATGCTCCATACTGTTGTAGAGCAAACATGCGTTTTATTTTTTATTACCGTTTTTTCTGTTTAATTACATTATTGTTTCAGCTACGCGACCGTTTTTTGGCTGTCACGTAGCCTCCTCAGACTTTACAGGGTTTTTGTAAAGTCCGACGAGGCTACATGACGGCCAAAAAACGGTCGCGTACATGAAAAAATAATGTAACTAAACAGAAAAAAACGGTAATATAAAATAAAGCATATATAATTGTGTGTGTGCATATATATATATATATATATATATATATATATATTCTCAGCATACCGCCCGAGATGGCTGGTATGTGGCAGCGTTGCGTTGGAATTTCTTTTCTTCAAATACTATGTTTATCATGTAAAAAAGATGTTTGTTTTAATATCAAATTGAACAATTATCTGATGAATTGTTGAAGACAGGATATTTCTATAGACACATAAATCGTTCAATTGCCTTCTCACTAATGAAACCGCTGTAATGAAAAAAATCCAGGAGAAAATAAACGAAGGTTATAAAAAAGAAAAACTGCATATATATATATATATATATATATATATATATATATATAAATATATATATATATATATATATATATATATATATATGGCGATTAAGCTACACAGAATATTCCGCATTTCCTCCTCGCTAGGATTCATCAGACTGATGCGAGAATTTTGTGGTTGTCTCGCCTTTTTTATATGCGCACGTTCAATTGAGAATTTAGTTAGCGAATCAGCTTTCTAGTTTCAACCGCAACCTTCCTAATCAGCCATAGAGCAGTCACTTACAGGACAAAGGCCCAGTTGAACTCCGGTTGATCCTTTCCTTTTGTGTGCTATTTTTGCGGGGAGCTTAGACATCTAGTGTATTGACCTATTTTTAATCGAAATTAAATGCATTTTTATACTAGTATATATATATATATATATATATATATATATAGATATGTGTGTGTTAATTTATGTGTATGTATGTTTATTTATTTTTATTTTATTTTTTATTTGTAATTTTTATTGTTAGTTTTAACATTATTTTGTATCTCTATCATAGAGTAAATTTTATCCTGAGAGCACAGTTGTTCGCCATTTCTCTCCTACAGTTTAACAGATATTGGGGTTCTTTAAAGAATAGGATACCACATTTTTCTTGAAGTCATACTCTACATGGATCGTCTAGGTCTCTACATGTGCTCGCTTGTCTTAGTATTTTCCATGCGACTACCGGCGAACGCCCGCTTTCCTTGTGTCCCCAGTATTTGTCTGCTAGAGTTGTATTCATTCGGTGTTTTTTTTTATTATTGAATGCACTTTTTTGGTCATAATACCAATATAGAAGGTGCTACTATAAAAACGCGAAGCAACGATAAACATCTTGCATAAGCCTGGTGAATCCCACCGTCCATGATACGCGGAATATTCTGTGTAGCGTAATCGCCGGATATATTTTATAACTTACTACCTAACTCTCTCTACGTAGTGAGCACTAGTGTAGTAAATGCTTAAAGAGTTCGCATTAATGCATACTTTCGTATATGAATTTATGTGATTAAATGAAGTAGTTATATATATATATATATATATATATATATATTTATATATATATGTGTGTGTATATATATATATATATATATATATATATATATATATATATATATATATATATTCATCCACACACACTACTGTTTCGCTGCTTCACAGCTCATCATTGCGGATAGACAGGAAACTGCCTAACGCCAGGATCGATAACCGACCGTCTAAATGAGCCTATTTACTATGCCTCCCCACGGGACAGAGTTAGACACCAGCGTCGTTTTTTAACGTGGAGAAAAGGTACAAAAATAAAAATTTTCTCAGTCGTGGAGGATTTCTCCTCCAACGAAAGAGAACAAGAAATGAAAGTGCAGCATTTGAAGAACAGATAATACACTTTGATACCGTCTTAATGAGAGCCAAGACTTCTCACCATTGCGCTATACGGCTGATGCTGTGTGCGTAATGAATTAACGATGTTTGACATCGTTCAAATGCCTCCGCTCGATTTGTTTACAAAAAGAGCGTCGGACTATACGCTAATAACAGTTTGTATATATATATATATATATATATATATATATATATATATATATATATATATATATATAAAGTCTTATACTCCAGGCTCTTCGTCATGTCGCCTCCGCACAACAGCAGCTATGACTAAAATTACTTTCGCTGAAAGTAACAATATAATACATCCTAAGGACTAACTGACCTCTTTCTGTAAACATAAGTCCAAATTTAATTATGGTAATTTTGATATTCCATAGTTATTACTTTAATTTTTCAGATAGATATATAATTTTTCTTTAACATTATCGGTTTTTCTACATTTCATATTACTTTATAACTTAATTATCCTATATTTTTATTCTGTATTTCTTCTTTGCTTGTCTGGTTTTTTATCCGCAATTTTCGTTTTAGTCTTTAATTATTTCTATCTATCTAATATATCAATCTACCCACACATTAATAACCTGTATATATATGTATTTATAGTTTACTACATGCATTTACTTATATACTTACTTGCTTTATCCGGAATTTGCAGATACCGGCCTCCTCTCCCCCTAAAAAAAAAAAAAAACTTATTTTTTTATTTTATATTTTATGTTTATTTTTTTTTATTTTTTCTATTTTTTATTTTTTATTTTTTATTTATATATTTATTTCATTTAGTGTCTTTTAACAACTCTTGTTGACATTTTCTTCAGCTTTTTTTTACACAGTTGTCACCACTTATCAAGTCCCGGAAGCAAATCAGGGATAAGAGTTATTGCAAGTCCATTATGTAAGTGTGAAGATTTGATAAAGTGTTTACTAACGGGGCCGGTTCATTAGGAATTTGTTAACGGTGGACTTGAAGAAATCCAAGTTGTACTCAGGTTGGAAGCAGGCCGACAAAACAGAATTCCACAGGTGTGCAATTCTAAGAAAGAAGCTTTGTTGAGGAAATCCACGTTTTGATTTAGGTACGGATAAAGAGTGCGGGAAAGTTTTCACAGTGGATTCAGCTAGACGGGTATTTTTCATGAAAGATTGGCGAGGGGGGGGGGCAGAGATTGGAGTTCCGAAAAGCACCTGCAATGGAAATAACGATAAAACAAAGATAGGCTTGCAACGTCTCTTCTGTGGGAGAGAGGTTGAAGAGTAAAGAAAAGGGCTTCCCCCACTAAGCCATGAAGTCTATTTTGTACTCTGTCAAGGCAGGATAGGCTGTTTTTTAGCAGCTCCTGCCCAGATATGGCAGCAATATTCCATCCTTTTTCGTACTTGGCTTTTATATAGATAGAGAATTGCATCAGTAGTGAGATATCTTCTGGAGCGGTAGAAATATCCTGCCATCTTTACAGAGACCTTGGCAGCAGACTTGATGTACGTGTTCCATTTCAGATAAGGAGTAAAGGTCAAATCCAGAAGCTTGTAAAAACATGGGGCCTCTCCCACACGAGAGCCATCCATCCCAATTGATGCCAGATGGGGATCTGAGCGTTGATGATGTAAGGATAGGAGTTTGGTTTTGGATGCATTAAAGGTAACCAGCCACATCTTCCCCCACTGAACCACGCGCTCGTGATCAGAGGAGAGAGAATCAGAGAGAACTTTGTCATTTACAGCCTTTGATGTGTTGCCGTAGATGGTCGTGTCATCAGCATAGATGTCAACAAATGATGATGTGTATAGGGAGGTCATTGATGTAGATCAGGAAGAGAGTTTGGCCCAGGATTGACCCCTGACGGAATCCAGCATTAATATTGCAGGCCTCCTATTTTTGTCCATCGACCATTACTCTTATGAGCCTATCGGGGAGAAATGATTTAATGATTGAGAAAACATTTCCAGTTATACCGTAGCTTGAAATCCTTTCTAGGGCAATTGCTCTTGACATATCAAAGGCCTTCGACAAGGTATGGCATACGGGTCTACTAAACGAACGATAAGGAAACGATGGATACACCTTGGCACGAGATAGTTGGACTGAGATCGCACGGTGAAGGAAAAAACCACAGTCGATTCACATCGCGCCAATAAGGAGACAATGGTCATACCTTGGCATGCAAAGGTTGGAATTTAAAAGTCGACCATGACAATTGCTTATCAACAAACAAAAGGGAAAGAAAAACGAAAAGCAAGAAACGAATATTAGTGAAACTTCACGCCGACGAAATACGGACCAGCAACTCCGAAATAAAGGAAAGATAAATACAGTTTTCAAATTGTCCAACAGCCATCTCGTACAAATACCTAACTACGGTGAACTATTATGTGCCTCATATAAAAAGAAAAAGAAAGAGATAAAGAAGCAACTCTCTAAATAATGTTCCCCATCACTTGACCCCCCTCCTTTGGCCGGCCCATGAACAATCTATTATTGACTCCTAGAAAAAAAAAGTAGTGAAAAGAGACAATCTTTATTTTCTTGAGATTTCTCCTTATAACCCCCCCCCCTGGAACTTAAGCACCCCATTGATTTCCATTTGAAAAAGAAAAGGAAGGAAAATAGTATAAGAGACGATATTCTTTGAACAATTATAAGTATCACATATTCCACCCCCCTTTCTTTATCCCATAACATTGTCTGCATGATTTTTTTTGTTTGAATTATTGTCTTGTTGCCCTGTTTTGTTTTCCGTTATTTTCTCTCCAGCCTTGTTTTATAAATAAATTGTCGTGTTAATAACGTCGTGTTTCTCATCATTTTTCGTTGCCTTGCATTTGTAAACGTGAATGTCACCGAAGTATTCCACGACGATATCACTAATCCGAACTCGGACAGGTGCTATCTCGGCTGAATAACTTTCAGTTGGCACCCTATATTTATTTTTTTGCAAGACGCGCTTTCGGTGTTGGAATCCTCCTAGGAGACCCCTACCCGAGTGTACCGTCAATATATATATATATATATATATATATATATATATATATATATATATATATATATATATATATATATATATGTATATATATATATATATAGATGTACATATATATGTATATAGATGTACATATACATATACATATATACACACATATGTAAATATATACATATTAATTTTGAACACTCTTCCGCTGTCTTCTCTTGAAAATGGACTAATAAGTCTGAAATATGTTGAGATTTATAACACCATTGAATACAACAGAAAAAAAATTACTGTTGTTTAGAGTTAAAATTTGTGTGAAAAAGAAAAAAACAACAACAAGAAAAGAAATTTATTTCTTTTGTTTGCATTTAATTTTACTCTATATAAAAAAAAATCTCGCATTGTTCTTGGCTTTTAATTTTACCTTATAATTTTCATCAACAATGCTTCAAGCAAACTACAACCTACTTATATATATATATTTATATATATACATATGTGTGTGTATATATATATATATATATTTATATATATTTATATATATATGTATATATATATATATATATATATATATATATATATATATATATATATATGCAGACGGGGATGAGTGGACTT
>NC_136511.1:26530573-26590573 GCF_053919585.1 Euprymna scolopes | reverse complement strand
AAGGCGGACGATATTCTTCATTTCTGCTCTTTTTTATATATATAAATATACATATGTGTACACTCATACATGCATACATATATATATATATATATATATATATATATTATAGCAACAAAACACCCACAACTATAACAAAATCAAAAATAGAAGAAAAAGAACTATAATTTGTATACGGCCCCATACAATCTAATGTTAAAAACAAAACTTGGTAAGAAATTTCTAAACCTTATTGAAAACACTTACCCGCAGCCAACTCCTTACACAAAATCCTCAATAACAATACCTTGAAGTTATCTTACAGTTGTTGCGAAAATTTAGAGATGATTATTAAAGCACATAATAACAAAATACTAAATAAAAACAATGTAAACAACAACAAAATAAACAATAAAAAAGTAGACACCTTGACAAAAATAAAACCAACACAAGCAGAAATAATAATAATAATAATAATAATAATAATAATAATAATAATAATAATACTAATAATAATAATAATAATAACAAATAAACCCTGGACAAAAACAACCATACCATAAATAAAAAATACTAATAACGAGCAAGATAATTGCAACTGTAGACACCGCACACTTTGCCCAGTTTAAAATAAATGTCTAACAAAAAGCGTAGTTCATCAAGCAACAATGTTTGCGAAAGAAAAACGAAAAGCAAGAAACGAAAACCCGAATAACAATAAATATCACGTAGGCATGACTTCCTTAGATTTCAAAACCCGATACTATGACCACAAAAGTACATTCACAAATAAAAACACACCGTATAAAAACAACACTAGCGAATAAATACTGGGAACTCAAATAATGCGGACATTCGCCGGTAGTCGAATGGAAAATAATCAGACAAGCTACCACGTGCAGACATTTAGACGACCCATGTAAATTATGCCTTCATGAAAAATTTGCTTTCCTGTACTTTAAAGAACCCCAAAATATATTAAACTGTAGACGAGAAATAGCAAACAACAGTGTTCACACAAAAAAAAAAACTTACTCAAGGATAGCGATACAAAATAGCTTTAAAACTAACAAAAACAATAGAAAAAACAAATAAATAAATTAAATAAACATGAATATACATAAACGACAACTAACACACACACATGCACAGACACACATATATATATATATATATATATATATATATATATATATGTGTGTGTGTGTGCATGTATAAGTGTACACATATGTATATTTATATATATAAAAAAGACCAAAATGAGGAATATCGTCTGCCTTAAACCACTTACTTAGATCTAAAACAGATCCTTTGTTCGATAAAATGCATGTCCATTGGCTGATAGGAAGGGGCGCGGTGGATACTAGAAAGCTGATTGGCTAACTTAAATCCTCAACATATATAAAAACGAGAAACAACCACAGAATTCGCGCATAAGCCTGACGAATCCTATAGTGGATGAAACGCCGAATATTCATTGTAGCTTAATCGCAATATATATTTTATAAATTACTAGCTCTACCTACGTATTGAGCACTTTTGAAATAAATGCTAAAAGTTTACGCATATATCTATACTTTCGTATATTAATGTTTTGTGAGTAAATAAAGTAGTTATATGTATATATATATATATATATATATATATATATATATATATATATATATATACTTGTTTCTATTTATTTAGATATGGGTTGGCTTCCTCACTGAGCAAATTACGCACAACACCGTCTTATATATTGAGAAAGAGGCGAGGGCGTCCAGTTCATCCCAGAGGGAACTGGATATTGACAATTACTATGAAGAGATTCCTCTACATTGACCAAAACTGATTGCTCAAGAGCAATGGTCCGATATGTGGGACCTGCTCGAACAGATGCTACACTTTGATAACAGAAAAAAAGATCTAGTTAACAAAAAGGATCAGTTGTTATGGAAACGTGAGATTGTAGGTTTAAAAATATTACTGGCAGTAATATTCTATAAGTTATCCCATCTAAACAAGAATTGCTCGATATGCAATATAGAGCAAATAAATTAAATTGTAATTCAATGAATTTCAAAAAAGTCTCATTAAAATGAAATGAAGTGGTTGAGTTTCTTATCAAATAATTTTTATTATTCAAAGTAAGACAAAGACAAAAATGCGTTAGAAAATGAATCTCCTTAACCTATAGGGTTCGATATCTACCATCTCATCAGAGGAGAGAAATATTAGCAAATAGTTATAAAGGTATGCACCCTATTTGCTAAAGTGAATGAGACATGGAAAGTCAAAGTGAAATGACTCACTGACTTTAGCAAATAGGGTGCATACATTTATAACTATTTGTGAATATTTTCTCTCCTCTGATGAGATTGTAGACATCGAAACGCTATAGGTTAAGGAAATTAATTTTCTAAAGAATTCTTTTTCTTATTTAGAATAATAAAAAATATTTGATATGAAACTCAATCACTTTATTTCATTTCAATGAGAGTTTTTTAAAATTCATTGAATTACAATTTAATATATATATATATATATATACATATATACATATATACATATATATATATATATATATATATATATATATATATATATATATATATATATAATTCTTAATATACTCTTACGGAAACGAATACCGAAAATTCATTACGAATGATATGTAAAAAACAAGCACATAAACAACTGCAGCAGTAGGAGGGCGAGGATGGTGGCTCAGTGGTTAAAGGTGCGGGCTTATATCGAGTGTTTAAAACTTCGTACCCAGTTCTTTCAATAGAAACATTTTAACTTAGGAACGTTGGCTATTGTAGCGTGGCCTCTTCCGCTTCCGCAAGTGCAAAAAATATTTAAAGAAAGGTTTCTTAATAATTTATTTGAGCACTCTTTGGTAGACACATGTTGTTTCAATGCAGATCAGAATCACGGGCGTGGGGTTATGAAATTCTCCCTCTATCCTCCCTACTCTTCTGGCCTTGCACTTTCTGACTTTTTACCGCCGCTACGACCTCTCTCTTAATATTGGCAAGGAAAAAAGGGTTAGTAAAACCACTACCCAACATCATCTCACAGGACAAAAGTATTCACATAAAGGACACGCCTCTTTACCAAGTAGATCACTTTCCATATCTCGGTGGAATAATATCGGAAAGTGCTTAAATAAGAATTAAATAGAAAGCCGAATTCGCCTTGCCTATGGAGCTTTCGGCAAACTTACGAAGCGCGCCTTCAATAATAAACGTCCTTCAATAAAGACTAAACTCATAGTACATCGCGCGATTGTTATACCTACGCTTTTTTATGGGTGTGAGACCTGGACTATGCACCAAATTGATCTCGGTATCTCGAAATGTTCCACCAACAAAAACTCCAATCTATACTGACCATAAAATGGTATGACTATGTAACGAAAACAAGCGTGCTTGAGAGAGTCACACAGCTGCAGTATCGAGGTCACCATCATGTGGCACCCACTCGGTTGGTTGGGACACTTGATGGAAAGATGCCCCCTCAACAAACCCTGTAGCCGCAGCTAGCCACAGAAAACAGATCTATCGGTCGCCATCTACAGTGATAACAGGGCCAACTCAAATATATATGTGAATGTATATATATATATACATGTGCATTTATTTAAATTCGCTTTCTTCCCAATTCATTTGTTTCTTTTAATAACCCCTGTGACAATATAATTCTTAAGACATAACTGTACGTTTTAGTTGACCATATTTTTGTTTGAAATTTGGTGCCTTTTCAGCGACGTCTTGGATCATTTTGACATTGCCTTTTCTATTCTTAAATAAACTCAATCACAATTCTATTTGTTTTTGTTTTTTTTCGCTAACTTTTCTTAAATTAGCTCAGCCTTAAGAGACACGTTTTAAATTGCTTCTATTTCTTTTTTTCTACGCACAACTTATCTTTCTTTTAATAATATTATTTGAACTCGTTCCCTTTTCCTTGTGCCGATTTGTGAATTATTCAACGTATTTCTGCCTTTTCATTACTTTGGACCATATTCCAATCATGCGATTCCCTTCAATTTTACTTGTGGAAATGCCAATTTAACCCAATCTTATGAATTCTGGAGTTTTCGATTCCAAAGTTATTTAATAAATGTAACTTTTCACCAGACTATCCATTCACGTCAAATCATCTTTTTCCTCACCCTATTCCCTCTACTTAACTATTTGTTACCAAGTAAGATTTATTACTCACTTATAGTTTCATTAAATAGTTTTGCAAGAAACCTCTGATCCCACATTTTGCAAAATCCTATGATAAATCTGCTTAGAAGGAAAGCATATCTTCGATTACGGACTATCCACTAATTTGTTGCTTCCTGTTTTAAATTAAATTTGTTTTAAACCTGTTTTCAAGTACAGTTTAAAATGTTTTATTACCTACATGTTCTAATATATATATATATATATAAGTATATATATATATATACATATATATATATATATGCATATATAAAAGGACATATATATATCCTTTTATATATGCATATATAAGTATATGTCCATATATATGCATATATATACATATATATACGTATATATATGTATATATACATATATACATATATATATACTTATATATATATATATATATACAAGGGGCGTTCAATAAGTAATGCCACTGACCCACTTCCCATGGCAGTAGAGAAACGAAACTTGGCACAGTTATTCGTCTTTCTATACATAAGAACCATCCCGAGTTATGCATTTCTCCCAGCGTTTGATGCAGCTCTGGACACCGTTTTTTAGGACACCTTAGGTTAGTCCTCCAGCCATGACGTCACTTAAGAAATAAAGGTAGGATCATCTGGGAAACGGTTTCCTTTCAAAAACAACTTCATGGCTGGGAAGAGGTAAAAGTCAAAAAGTCAGAAAGTGCAAGACCAGAAGAGTGGGGGGGTAGAGGGATAATTTCATAACCCCACGCACGTGTGTCTTATCTGCCGACATGTGGACCGGAGCGTTGCCCTGCAGGAGAAGGGTAAATTTGCTGGTCTTGCTCTGCCTCTTGATTTTGATAGCTTCCCTTAATTTCTCTTTACCAGGAAATGTGTCATTACTACGCCCTCCTGGCCCCAGAAAACTGTGAGCATGTCCTTGCCAGTAAAGAGTTGCACTCTTACCTCCTTTAGAGGTGGTGAGTCCAAGTGATTCCATTGCATTGAGTGTGCTTAAGTCTCTGGATCACAGTGATGGACCCAGGTTTCATCCTGTGTAATCAGTTTATTGAAAAAAAGTTTGACTCATCTTCTTTGCATATTTCCAAATGCATCCTCGGGCTCTCGACACGTTCCCGCTTCTAGAATGGTGTGAGAAATCTGGGAATGCATCTAGCAGACACCTTATGCATATGCAGATGGTCATGAATGATAGTTTCCACGGACTGTGTACTGATCTTGACATCTTGGACTATTTGGCGAATAGTAATGCGCCGATCTTCCAAAATGGCAGCCTCAACTTGACGGACAGATGCCCCATCAATGGCAGAAGTGGGGCGGCCATGTCTCGGAGCTGTTTCCACACACGTCCGGCCATGTTTGAATTAACGATGCCAGCGTTTTATAAGGTCATATGATGGGGCATTATCACCATACGTTTCTTTCATTTCATCAAAAGTCTCCTGTGGCGTGCGGCTTTTCAAATACAAACAACCGGATCACAGCTCGACATTCAACAAGTGTATCAAATTCGGTGGGGCATTAGAATACACCGACTGCCCCCCTGCAGAGGGTAAAAGTCCCTCAATGGGGGTCCTGGATATGACCTTAAACTATATCCAGTGGTGGTCTTGTGGGCTTTGGTGAGTGTGGAGCCACCCTTTAATTTCATTGCTCCCAGGTCCACTCTGACCCGGAGTGGTAGTACCTGTTAGGGTCCCAACTATAGAAACCGACGTGAACACAACAAATATATTCTATTAATGTTTTTTCTTCAAAATCTTTGGATTCGGCATTAAAAAACCCGAAAAGGATTGATATGCCGTAAAACAAAAACAACCAACCAACCAATCAAAAAACAGCATTTAACACCTGACTCAGTCAAAACACCTGTAAAACAAAAAACACAACTAGTTCAGAGCTGTAATTTATCAAATAACATGCAAAATTTCAGCTAGATCAAGCGACTGGAAGTGGATTAGGGGCATTACCTATTGCACGCCCCTCGTGTATATATATATATATATATATATATATATATATATATATATATATATATATATATATATATATATATATATATATATATATATAAATATAAATATACATATATATATACTAATAAATATACACATATATATATATATATATATATATAT
The DNA here is from genome assembly GCF_053919585.1 of Euprymna scolopes. Taxonomy (NCBI): domain Eukaryota; kingdom Metazoa; phylum Mollusca; class Cephalopoda; order Sepiida; family Sepiolidae; genus Euprymna; species Euprymna scolopes. The sequence goes on along the minus strand of NC_136511.1, from coordinate 26,584,261 downwards.
ATATATATATATATATATATACTAGCATAGGTGTCCAGCGCTGCCCGGGTTTCTGGAGGTGTGTGTTGAGCAAAAAACAATTTGTAAGAAGGCAGACTCGAACCCGTACCGCGCAGGAGGACGAGAACGTAAACAAATGTGACGTATTTGCTGTTACGACTACCGCAAAACAGAGACTGACGTATGCTAAAATTAAGACTAACAAAAGAGAAAATTAATTTCGAAAATATCAGCGAAAAAAGCAACCACATCCCTGTAGAGAAGTGGCTAGTTGAGGGTGAATAAATTAATGTTTTTAGCTAATCTTCGGTATTATTTAGAAGAGTTGATCTTCAAAACTATACTGATCTTGTGAAAACCCCTCGTCGTTATAGACAGACATGCAATCATACATTCATACATTTATATATGTGTGGCTAAAATTTTCGACCCAAACCCATTAAAACGTTTGCCCTATCTTTGACTACCCTTCATTGAAAATTGCAAATGTTTAGACCCTAAATTGTCTGAGTAATTTGGTAGAGGCAGCAAAGGTAAATTTTATTTCAATTCGACCCATATTATATGACCCCTTAACATTTACTGTTTTGGGCTAGATCCATTCCGAGGAAACCTATATCTAATATTATAAATGTTTAGACCAATACTTGGTGGAGGAGTTTGGTAGAGTTCTCATTGGTCAAATCGTTGAACTTTGACGCCTTAACAGCCAAATTTCTGATCGAAAACTGATTACAAAAATTTTCCCAAATCTCACTACATTGTATATCAAATTTCGAGTCTGTAGACTGAACATTGACAGTGTAGCGAAATGTACTCATACATACAGGCGGACAGACTGAAAGACATACACTTTAACTTATATATATCCGTTAATTAGGCCAGCCTTGACACCCGTGTTTTAAATTACTTCCATTTCTTTTTTTTCTACACACATTTTATCTTTCTTTTAATAATATTATTTGAACTCCTTCTCTTTTCCTTTTACCTATTTGGGAAGTATTCCACGGAGTTCCGTCTTTGGGATTACTTTGGACCATCTTCCAATCACGTGATTCCCGTTCCCTTCACCATATTCCCTTTGCTTCACTGTTTGTAAGCACGTAAGATCTATGAACTACTTGTAGTTTCTGTAAATACTTTTGCAAGCAAATCCGATCCCGCATTTTGCTAAATCCTACCATCTGACGAGATGGAAATTATTTCTTCAAAACTTCGCGGATTAAGGACTATCGCCTTTTTTGTGCTTTCTTTTAAAAATTTAATATGTTTTAACTCTTTTTAACAGTGTGTGTTTACATGTTTTATTAACTACTTGTTCCTATATATATATATATATATACATATATATATATATATATATATATATATATATGCATGCATATATATATGGGCCTTCATTTTATTTATTAATATCTTGCATTTATATATATATATATATATATATATACTTATATATATATTGAGAAAGAGAGAGAGAGAGAGAGGGTTGAGAGAGATAAACAAAAAAGGAACACACCGAGTTATGTGTTCATCAAGTTTTCGGTTGTATTCCAAACTTCCACTTGATGCATGATATTCAGAAACAAAAATACCAGTACAAATATTCTAAAATGTTTCAAGTGCCAAGTGGGATGCTGTTCTATTGAAGAAACTGAAAAAGATGTGCGAAATTCAAAACAGGAGGGGAGCGCGTGTTGTTTAGAAGAAGGGGATGTTTAATAACGTTATATAGTCGTTAATTTGAGTTTAAAAGATATAAACGCAGTTGATATACTTTAATAACTCAATGTCCACTTCTTTGTTATGTTGAGAAGCAAGGCACTGACATTATTAAAATTAAAAAAAAAGTTACGTTCCAGTTGTATTAATCTACATCGTCAGGACCAATAAATTCAATGATTTAACAAACTATAATGTTGTCTTGCAATGATTTGACTTGTTTTGTAAAATTATTATTTACATTTTAAATCGTATTCTTGCACAGCAAGCCTTAAAAACTTTAACACTGCTTCAGTGAAATTTCTGGAAATACAAAAATAGATGTGCTTTCTAATTAATTCTAATTACCCTATACTAGAGTTTATATCATTCTACCCCCTACTACTTTAAACACGACTGCTCCCCAATTTACGGGATGGCGGGCGACATTCACGCTGTAACAGAAGAGAATATTTACAAAAGAAAACAATATAACACTTTATATTTACAAAATAAGGCAAGTATTGTAATTATATATATATATATATATATATATATATATATATATATATATATATATATATAATTGGGTGAGATGATGGAGGGGCAAACAAGCTAACACACAAAAAGAAAGAACAATAAAGCAAATAAACAAAATGCCTATGGGGGCGGGTTCGTAAGGGGACCCTCCCTACCTATCGGCTAGTCGTCAACATGAAACACCCACTGTCTTCCAGTCCAATCTCCGGGGGAAGACGTGAAAGCAAGTAGGTCGTTCCCTAGTGGGGTGGAGAGTATAAAGGACTGCACTTCTGCGAAAATAACTTGGGGGTTTGGTCAACAGAGATGGACGGCGTCTTCCAAGATAAAGGACGTAATGGGAAAAACACAGGCTGGGGACAAAACAAACACGTGGTCTGGGCATCTTTGGAAGCTCTCCTAGTGCCGACTATCGAAAAATAAAACAAACGACGGGAACAGGATCGACACGCATACTTACCCTAGTCTAAGCCCTAATAAAGTGCAAACTTTCCACTCTTGTAGTTACTCAACCTAGCTAATCCCTACACCTACCCATATTACAAGGAAAACCTTGTATTAAGCCATAAGGGCTGGATTCCGAGAAAAAGTAAACCCCAGCAACTTAGGACCAATACCACTTGGGGTGAACTTGAACCTAGCGCCTCGTCGGATGCACAATGTAGTGTCCTGCATCCCCCTACTTTCAACGTCTATGCGGTGCAAACTTTTCCAATTGCATCTGATCTTTATTTTAAGTTGATGCTTAAAATAAACAACCAGATCGTGATCCGAAACAGATTGACCCTCATAGACAATGCCCAGACATGAAACCCACGTCACTAATCTAGCTACAGCTAGGATCGCTAGAAACACCGCCAGTGTCTCCCTGATAAACGGCGAATCGACATTATCGACAACGTACGCTCAATCATGTGGCACCGACCGCTCTGGGTCGATGCGAGCCGTTAACTCTCCGACATACTCCCAGAGACTCCGCACCCCGCTGCAATGAAAGAACGCGTGTTCTCTCATCTCCTCTTTCTCTTCTTCGTTGCAGCGTGGGCACGGGGAAAATAATATTCCCTATCCCTGCGATCCCTGGCTAGTCTGTCAAAGAGTGGCAGCGTGTCCCGAACTAGCCTCCATATGATGGATAATTCTGAATTGTTTAAGTAGCTACTGGCAGGCGCCCAACTTCACAGCGAGAGAACTTCCCCCCTCGATCAGTGTCAGACTCAGGAACGCCAATATTTCAGCATGCTTATGGCATTGTATGTCTGGCATTCCCAAGCTTCCCTCTCTATGTTTCTGTGTACAGACCTGTCTGCCGACATATGGCTTTCCTCCAATCCAAAGAAGTCTGAGCAGGAGTTGCTCTAAAGCCTTACAGCGATCGGCAGGCAGGTGAAGGACAGCCAAGCGGTAAAGGATCAACGGAAAAACGTACGTAGCACATGCTTCCGCGCGACCCTTCAAGGACAGTCTCCTACGAATCCAAGTCCCTACTGACGACCCGACATTCGTCTGTACTTCCGACCAATTCTTGTCCAGCTGGAGGTCCGGCCCGAACCACACACCGAGGATCTTTACCGAGCCATCAGTCCAGCCGGACGCACATGGAAGCGAGTTAACCCTGGCCCAGGCGCTCAACCGCAGGCCAACGGACTTGCTGCGATTGATCACGGCCCCTGTGACAACTTCATACTCAGGGGTCGCCTCTATCTTCGCTTTAATATGGATACGTCGCGCAATGAATACGGTGACGTCATCGGCGTACGCGGACACCCTTGCAAATTTACCGCCAGGTAGAGCTATGCTGCGCAGGACTGGTCTCGCCGCCTCGTCCTTTTATTTGCGAAGGAAGGGCTCCAACGCCAGGACATATAACAGAGGCGACAGCGGGCAACCCTGCCGTACCGACCGGGAGACCACAAAGGACTCAGACAACCTACCGTTTACTTGCACCACTACCGCGGGATCACGATACAGAGCAGAGATCCTCTTTCGGAAATCCGGACTAAAGTCGGCGGTTTCCACAACAGATCTCAAGAACCCATGGTCGACACTATCGAACGCCTTGAACTGATCTAAATTGATCAGCGCGGCTTCTGTGTCGTCTTCTAAACCCTCTATGTTCGTGCTAACCAAGTGCAAATTGTTCTGAATCGATAAACCCTTCACAGCATAGTTCTGATCCCGCTCAACCAAACCACCAATAACAACCTGCAGTCTGTTCGCAAGAACGCGGGACAAAATCTTGAAATCTGCGTTAAGCAGAGTTATGGGCCTATAATCGTCTAGATTCCACTCTCCATATTGATCCCCCTTCTTCAGGAGCGTGACCACTCCTTTTGTTACCTGCCTCGGGATCGACCCCTTGGAAAACCAGTTGTTAAACACGCCCGTCAGAAGGAGCACAAACATGGGCGACAGCCTCAAGAACAATTCGTAGCGCAAACCATGGAACCCCGGAGATTTTTTGTGGCTAACCTGCTTCAACGCAGTAATGACCTCACGACGGGCCGCAGTAAGGCGGAGCGAGCCAGCTAAATATCTGCCAAACTGCTGGCCGCGGTGTCTGGGTAGTTGAGTGAAGCGCTCCTCCAAATGTTGCCGAAACCCATTGCAGATCTCTCGTGTCGATACGAGAGAGCGCCCTTCCAGGTTTTTCACCTCCCGTATGTACCTCTTAGGGCGGCCCCACCAACCAGCTACTCCCGGTAACCGCCCGCACTAACTCCCTCTGAATTAGTGACGTCAGCTGCTCCCGAAAGTCGTTCCACTCCAACAAGACGTTCATCTTTCCGTAGCCAGCACACCTAGGCCTATTACCGAATTTCAGACGGGCAAACACGAGTTTGTGGTCCGAATGACCAAACCAGTGGAACGGGGGACAAGATAGGAAATCTATGTCACCCCCTTTAATTAACATTCTGTGGAAGTATGTGCTCGAACAGACGGCCGAACTAGGTTGCCACGTCCACATCTCTCTCTTGAGGTGATCTAGACGGAACCTGTCGAGCAGATCGCACGAGGCAATCAGGTCAGACAGACTGTTGTCACCCCCGACCCCCTAACCCCCGACCTATAATCAATATGTTATAAACCAATAGTTATGCTTAATTAAAATGGCGTAATATTCGTCAATGGTTGCAACTCAAAATACTAAATTGTTTTCTAATCGAACCTCGTAAATTATACTTGCCTGTCATATTATAAGGTTTTTAGCAGTAAAAGTTTTATAAATTTATCTTGAAACATAATTTTTTAGGTCAAATGACCCTAAATACATTTGATGTATACATAATATTTATATCCGTTGGACTTAATCATATAAAATTAAATTTAAGAACATTAAAAAGTGAAAACATATGTTTGAATCCAAAATATGGTTTCGAAATATTTTGATAGAAAGCCAACTATAAACAGGATTTATAAATGACAGCTGAAGTCGGTGCTGAAAGAGAAGACATTGCCAGGAAAATAATTACATCCATCAAAAGGTATGCACGCAAGAATTTTGTCACTAATCTATCAGTAACTTTAACATCTCAAACAAATGCGACCTATAATCATGTTGTAGATCAACTCTTCCTCTTGTGGCATTGTATGTTTCGTACCGTAGTTGGTTAGGGTTCTCTATAGGTTTTCTTGTCAACTGTTGGTCCGATTACTCTAAAATATCATAATATTTGAATTTCGCAGAATAAATGGGGTGGGTTGCCATTACTTTCCTCAGTGCAGTTGTATCCGACTCGTCTTTTTAAACCTACGCGTTGTCCTTAGATAATCTGCATAGCTGCAGTCGAATAAAGTAAATCTTAATATCCTAGAACTGTTGATTTGCTAGAGATTCATCTTCCTCCATGGCATTCCAACGCCGTAGGGTTATAATCGAGTAGTGGTTCTGGGGTTCGGGAAGGACTGACTTACTCTCTCGACAACAGCACGTTTCTGCCCTCTTCTTTTCCAATCGATCACACCTGCTCTCTCCCCACTAATGTCACACGGCACAATCCAAACGTCAGCAATACAAAATTCTTTTCAAGAGAAGATGTTCACGACTCTTCTCTCTCTCATCCCCCAGGGAATGTTTTCCCTGCTTTTATATCCTCCTATTTAGAAATAAGAAGGAACGGAAGGGACAGGAAAAATTGCTTCTTTCATCATGCTCTCTCTTCCCAAGATGCCCTTCGCGTATACAAATGCGCTGGGTATCCTTTCCTTCTTCTTTCCCAAAGAGCGATGCAGATACGCCCGGTACGTTTCTTTTTTTCTTCTTCTTTTCTAACCATATATGCATGTCTTAATTAAGACTAGGGTGCATCTCTCCCAGTGAATTAATGTGCCTACAGATACAAATCTGGAAATTACTTAAGATTAGAAGCTGTACATACAGCGCCTAACATTCCCAAATGTTCATCAACCTGGGAATGGCCAGGCTTATCATTGCTCAACAGTAGTGATCTGGCAAGAACCGGAGAGTCAATGTGATTGTGTCATATATAGATAGATTTCTGATAACTACAAAATTACAAACGTATGGAATATTTATTTTCCGATTTGAATATGTTTCATAGCTCTATAGTATGTGTAAACGTGTTTACTTGCGGACCAGACTTTAAACATGAACTAAACTATAAGATAATTCCCTTTGCAAAAGGTATGCTTGTTATCATATTCATCCGAAGAGTTTAATTAATTGGCATGGTTTTAAAAATACACGGGTTTAATAAATACAAACGAAAAAAAAAGTTGAAAGGGAAGAGAGAGAGAGAGAGAGAGAGAGAGAGAGAGAGGGGGATAGGGGGAGAGATAATAGATATAATATCGTGCATATGTTTTTTAATTTCGTGTTTTTTTCTGTCTACTTCAGACGTTTGTAATTGATTTGTAACTCAACAACATGAATAAATTACACAGCACACATTATTCATGATGCTGCCATATCTTAGATATGGTAGAAACTATTGCACGGCATATTGGTTTGATGTGAAGAAAGCAATGTTCTGAAGAACTCGCGGTAGAACCGTGATAATCGATTAAAGTATTTAAAAAAGAATCTGAAATATAGATTAGTAAATATAATTAGTAATTGACATTATTTCTATCTCAATTTCTATATTTCTATAAAATACAAAACAAAATTTTACCTCAATGTGTCACAACAACTACCAATATGCATTCTACTTTGATTTTATTTGAGAATCGATAAACATAACATTTTTTTTTGTATAATTGAAAGTAATGATTCTCTGTTATTTCTTTTTTATTGATATATACAGTGTATCACAAAAGTGAGTACACATTCACATTTCTTCAAATATTTAAGTATACCTCTTAATGAAACAATACTGAAAAGTAGTCTGTCGGCGACATATATAAAAGAGTTAATTTATTTTCCTCTCAAAATAACTTCAAATATAGACATTAAAAGCTAAATCTCTGGCAACAAATTTGAGTACACCCCTTACAACAAGTTGTCAATATTAACATACATACCTGTACACTTTCAATATTTCGTGTGGCCACCATCATTATCCAAAACTGCCTTTACGTTCCTGGGCATGTAGCCACTGAAATGCCCTTCCACTCTTCAAATGACCTCTTGGAGCTAACAGATATTTAAGAATTTGTGCACCTCCACCTTCTGCTTAAGGATGTCCTAAAGATGGACTAATTGGTTCAAGTCTGAAGACATGCTTGGCCAGTCTATCAACTGCGAGCCAGTTTCAGGAGAGAGACGATCACTATCTTCTGCAGTATTTGACAGTACATGTTGGAGTATATGAAGTCCACACTAAAATGTAGTTCTCTGATATCCGCAGCAGACTTGCAGCCATAGACCATAACATTCCCACTACCATGTGTGACTGTAGGCAGTCAAACTAATGTTTGTATTCCTTAGCCAGTCGCCGCCACACATGCTTAAGGCCATGAGCACAAAACAAATTAAATTCCGTCTCATCAAACCATAGGACATAGTTCCAATTATCTATGAGCTTTGTTGACATCTCTTCAGTAAAGTGTTTACGGGCTTTTTTCTGCATTACCTTACGAAGAGGCTTTCACCTGGGATGGCAGCCATGCACACCAAGACTTTTTTCATTTGACTTGAAGACTACCAAATAGTAGCCAGCTGGAAATCAGGTAAACAGAAGAGAGTTCTTCAGGCGTGCAGTTCTAAAAAAGAAGATTTGTTCCCGGAATCTACGTTTGGGTTTAGACATAGGAATGGGTGGCGAAGATTTTTGATAGTTGTTTAGGTTAGACAAGTGTTTTTCGTGAAATTTTGATGAAGAGGCAACCATAGATTGAGGCTTAGACGAGCAATTGTTATGAAAATTACGATAAAGCTGAACCACGCTCGCAACGTCTCTTCTGTGAGAAAGAGGTTGCAAGGAAGTGAAAAGACGATCCCCTACTAATCTACGAAGTTTTTTTTTAAAACTTGGTCAAGGCAACATAAGCTGTATCTAGCAGCTCCTGTCCAGATGCGGCAGTTCCATCCTTGGCCGTAATTTGCTTTTACATAGATAAAGAATTACATAAGCAGTGATATATCTAATAGAGCGGCAGAGATACCGCACCATTTTCCCCGCGACGTTGGTAACAGATTTGATGTACGTGTTCTATTTCAGATCATGAGTAAGGTCAACCTCACTAAATTGTAAAAAGATTAAGCCTCTCCAAGACAAGAGCCATTCATTTCAATTGATGCCATATGGGGATGAGAGCGCTGATAATGTAAAGATAGGAGCTTGGTTTTAGATGCAATAAAAGTAACCAGCCACCTCTTTCCACATTGTACCACGTGCTTAAGATCAGAGCAGAGAGAATCAGAGAGAACTTGGCCATTTATGGCTTTTAATATGTTTTCATAGATTACAGTGTCATCAGCATAAATGTCTACGAATGATGTAAGGATGTGATTTATGATATTATTGATGTAGATCAGTAAGAGAGTTGAGATCAGGATGGAACTCCAGCAGTAATGATGTGAGCTTCTGATTTCTGTCCATCAACCACTACTCTTATGAACCTATCAAAGAAAAATAATTTACCATTTGAGAAGATATTTCCAGCTATACCGTAGCTGGATATCTTGTGAAATAGACTTTTAAGCCATACCCTATCAAAGGTCTTTGTCATGTCAAGATCAATTTCCCTAGAAAAGAAGCCTCCACCGGGAGATTCATTAATCCTATTAGACATAACCGTAAGCAGATATAGCAGAATTAAATCCATATTGAATGTCATTAAAAAGTTTATTTTTGATGAGGTGGTTGACTACTTCTCAATTGAATACAGACACAAGGAACTTACTCATGATGTACAGGAGACGTATTGGTTTGTACCGAGCCAGAGGTGACCGATTACTTGAATTCTATTATAAAGGGAATACTGATGAGGTTTTCTAGGGTGTTAGGAAGCAATTTTCCTTAAGACAACGCTTAAACAGTTTTGTAAGTATGGGAGCTCGTTCTGGTTTGCGCTTTTTCAACACAATAATGTGAATGCCGCTAGGGCAAGTTGCTTTATTGGAATAAAGCTTGGCAACATTACGCATATATACTTGTATGTTATATAGCGTGTTTTTTTTATACAGGAGCACATACATGCGGGGTTGACAATCTTAGTCCCAGAGATTAGTATCAGCTGAAAACGTCTTGGCAAAGTCTAGTTTTATCTAATGCTGACGAGATTAACTACGGTCTATTGATGAAGGTTAAGATAGAATAGCTTCTTCTAGTCAAGACGCTGTTTTTATTTGGCCAAACATTCCTCTGCTCAGCTACTTTGGATTAAACGGACTGAGCATACACCTCCCTCGTGTTCGTTATTACGATTTTACAGTGGTTGCTGGCAATCCTGAAAGTTGCTTTAGTTTCAGTACATCTATTACTTGGAAGCCATGGAAAAAGTCATTTCTGTGCACAATGTCAAAAGCACATTCCGGAGAGAACCAAGGCTTGCTGTTAGTTTTTTTACTGGAATATTTAGGTCAGCATGAAGCGGTCTATACCTACAATTTACTATTTTGTCAGATCTGATACTATTGAAGACACATTCTTTTTAAAACATGGAACGCAAAGGTAGATCTGATATAAAGGTGGAGAAACTATCCCAATCAGCCATATAGCTGGCCATGTACGCCTGAAGACTTATTACATTTCGTTTTTATAGCTCAAGGCAAATTGTGAGAAAAGGGCTCAGAGAAACTTACATACTGACCGTCAGTGTCGGACACACGAGATGGATAGTGATCAATGAGAGTGATGAAGAAATGGTGACAGAATCTCCCCTCATGATAAGGCTTTATGGATTAAACATTGCACATTGTGTACATTTAAGTCTCCACAAACGTGGATTTTAGTCAAAATATGTGCAGAAAGGATAGGCTCAATTTTCTCAGATATGCTATTTAATATAGTGACTCTGCTGTTGTGAAGCGATAGAGGGCAAATATAAAAACACTGGTGTGAACAAGTGCAACGTGGAAGCGCATATACGGTTAATTAGGCATTTCTCTTTAGATGCCCCCACAAGATGGAAGAAACCTTATTTATGTAGGCAGATACTCTATGTTCATCGCGATCTTGTGGGTTAGATTTGGATGTTAACTCAGAGTGTCCTTTCATTGCAAATTTTTCTTGGGAAATAGTCGATCGTATGCCAGCTTCAGTTAGGGATAATAGGCTTGGTTTAGTCTCCCATAAATAGGTTTCAACATCTGGAAGGTTAGAACGTTGACTCCTTTGTATAACAGGTTGGCATATTTAGTTAGAGCAGGTTAGAGAGGTAAAGTAGGAGAGAAAAAAGAAAGTCAGAATTATTTTTGTAGCACATGATAAAGTAAAGCCTTAACAATTGCCAACTTATATGGAAGCGATAAGCCCCACCAGAAGCTAATACATGGTCCTGAATCTATTTACCAAATATCAATACGGCAGCCCTAATACTTTGATAGTAGGACAAACTCCTTAGTAGTTAATCCAAGTTTAGAGTTCCTGACTATTAGACGGTTAATGTCGGCCAAGGGACAACTCTTAGCTCCAGCCCCCTTATTAGTGACAGTCCATAAAGATAGGCAAAAAACAAAGCAAAACCTGACATTTCAGGCTAATTTTAACTCAAATACTGCCGACTAAACATACAGCTTTTTCTTCTCCATCTGTAAGAAAAATCACTCATTACAAATGAGGACTAAGCGACGAGTTAAGATAAGCGAGATTTACCTGACCTGCCGATAACGCATCGACAATGCATTGTCTATTCTTCATTAACAATAAATGAATAAACATATACTATTAATAAGTACTGTACCTTAAAAGTTCAATTAAGGGAAGTATGGTGGCAGATTCCCCTTTCGCTTACTGAAAGTAAACAGAAGTATCGGACCTCTTTATGCTATATTAAAACCGATTATACATTTAATAAAAGAGTCAAATAAAAATATGAATTAAAATCTGAAAACAGTATTATTAATATTATCATTTGCATTTAATAAAAAAATATCTTAAATTCACAGCTTATTTAATTAAAGCGTCCGTCTTAAATTAAAACTATTACGGATTGTATTTGCTTGAAGTACACCTCAGCGTTCACTACTTTTAAAAGGAAACAATCGTTACGTTCTATAAATCTGCAATATGTCTAGTATCTCGATTTATGGTGATGTGAAGTGCAGGGGGAGGGTTAAGAGAATAAAACGATCGGGTCTATTAATGCTATATTTAAAATACACCTGCCAGATAATATCAGTACATTGTTGATCAAGGAAGCTTATCATAAATTTATTAAAAAACTAAATAAAAATATAAATAAAAACTGAAAACAATATGATTAATTTTAGTATTTTCATCTAATAAAAATATTGCAAATTCACAAATGCTCTGCTAAAAGCGCACGTTTTTAATTCAAGCTATTAAAGATAGTATTTGCTTACCCTTGTTACATGTTATAGTTCGGCAGTATGACTAGTATGTCCATTTCTAATAATAATAATAATAATAATAATAATAATAATAATAATAATAATAATAATAATTATTATTATTATTATTATTATTATTATTATTATTATTATTATTTTTATTGTATATATATATAAAAGCGAACCTGTATGTGTGTATGTGTGTTCGCTTTTTCTGTATGTCTTCAAAAGGCTTTTTTCCGGCGGATTCTCGAGGCCGTCGCTCATTTTTAAAACTTTTTATATCACGTCTAAATGATAATATCCATGAGTTAACAACGCTAGTGGCCTCTCTATTAAATTTGCCCGATTTTGAAATGTTAATTATTCGACATTTTCGGATCTGCACGTGTTGCATTCGTTGTTTGGTATATATAAAAAAGCGAAACTTGATTTGAATACCGGCCAGTGGCCTCTAGAAAGCTATGTAACGTTTGGTCAATGTCGGGTTCGTCATACCAGATGGTTTATTTCATTTCGAGACAAAATATCCCCCCTAATAAACAGGGAGCTGTTTTTTCCAAAGTTACTTAAAAACAAACAAACCCATCGGTTTATTGAGTTCATTAAAAACTGCCCCACAGAAAATGTTAACTGCTGAATAGCTATCGCGTACCATCGCCGCATGTGCATTAAGCTTTTTTGTATAAAAAACAGACTCACGTTAAATAAAACACTGTCCCGCACTCAAAGTTTACGTCAATAACTCATCAAAAACGGGCACCTGTTGTTGTTTTTTAACATATTTTCCAACTGCGCGCCATGGCTTCCTTTTTTTTTTAAACAACAAGCGATTTATTATTCATTTCCACAAAACAACGCCCACCTCCAAACACCCGGGCAATACCGGGTAACCCCCGCTAGTTATCTATAAATATAAAAACGAAAATGTGTGTATGTGTGTGTGTTTTGTTGTATGTATGTATGCGTGTTGTATGTCCCGCAAAAACTTCACACGGGTCACAGATTTTCACCAAATTGATATAATTTTAAACGTTCAAGCTTCGCCCGACAAATATCGAAAAATTGGCGAAAAACTTTAATTCTTTCATCCTGAAATCAGTAGTTATCTACAGGGGGCAGCAAAAACCGTCCTCTCATGACGAGTTCGCTTCTACACATGCGTCATACGAAGTCGTAACCTGGTTTACTTTAAATATTTGAAAAAGCGACACAATTTCGGTAATGTTTTCTTAGCTCAGTTGCTTAGAGCGCGGCCTGAATATCTAAAGGTTTTGGGATCAAATCATGGTGTGAGATGTCTTTTTTTTTAATATTGAAGCAAGGTTATGTAAGCCATTTTTACGTGTTTTCAGATGTTTTAACGTTCGTTTTTCTGTTTTTTTTTTTACTTCGCGTATTCTTAGATTTTCATTAACAAAACACACACATCCAAAAAACACCCGGGAAACACCGGGAACCCCCCGCTAGTTATTATTAACACACAAATAATCCCGGTCGTAGTTGGTACACTATGAATAATATCAAGTCGTCTTGAAGGACAATTGAACAAACTACAAATCACCGATGTTTTAGGCAGCCTTCAAACCTTTGCTATTGTAGGTACCACCAACATCCTTACAATAAACTCTTGATCTTTGACTTTCCTGGTTTGGAGCCGGGATGTCGAGAAATCCTCTCCATAGAGACGTTGATAAACGAAATCAGAATTATTATTATTATTATTATTATTATTATTATTATTATTATTATTATTATTATTATTATTATTATTATTATTTATTTATTTATATTGTAATTACTATTCTTTTTATTATTATATTTCTTATTATTTTATTCTCATTCTACTATTTATTTTTTTTATTTTTACATAATTTTTTTCCTGTATTCCTTTCTCTCCGTACAGGTTCAAGTTTCTTTATTGTTTTGTAAGTGTATACTTCTGTACAAGTATTTTATTTTATTTTTTAATTAATTTATGTATTTTGTTTTAAAAAAACGTAGAAATTTAGACGAGTACCTTAGCTTTCTTTCTATATGTGTATATGTATGTGTATATGCTTGTGTATTTCTGTGTAAACATAACCTTGTTTGTATGTTTGTTTGAGGAACTGTCGCTTACAACTTACTCTGTCAGATTTTTTGTATACTAACTTTCAACTTGATTGCTTCGGGCTTGCGGAAAGTAATCGATTTAGTTTGAAGCCGGTAAAAATTGCTGACTAGCTGTTAAAATTGAAAAACAATAAGTACAAAAATGGCAAGCGTGAGTCAATGAAATGTGTTACTTCAATGTACGCCAAGATATATATTTATACGTCACAGCCTTTTTTTTTCTTGTGCATGGTAGTAAGCGCAGACGGTAAGAAATAATACTGAAGTGTTTCTTTTTCGATTCTAGCTGATCGCACCCAGTGTCTTTTTTAACTTTGGAAATCACTATTATGTACCTGGTACAATATAATAATACTATCAAATTTGCATACACTAAATTATCTGTTACGCCACGGACAATGATGTGTTTGATTTTCTATATTAGTAGAATTCTGTACATATATGTATATGCCTTATTTTTATCCAAGGTAATTACTGCGTATCTAGATCCAAATGCCACTCGAGGATTATCGGCAATGACTGTACAGCGGGAACTGGGAATACAGTGTGGTAAGAGTTACTGGTAAAGTTTAGGCAGAATGTGATTGTTTAAGAAATTTCCTTCATTGGATTTGAAGACGACCATATTGTAGTCAGCGGGAAAGAATTCCACACGCGGACAGTGCGAGAAAAGAAGCTTTGTACATGTAATTTGCATTTAGATATAGTCACAGATTGAAAGTGATGGAACTTGTTGATAGTGGTTGTAACTAGACGAGTGGTTTCTTATGAAGTTTGACAGGGTACGAAAAGAGATTGAAGCTTAGACGATCACTTACAATGAAAGGGACGATAGACAAGGAGCAGACTGTTAATGCCTCTTCTGTGCGAAAGTGGTTGCACGGAAGCCGGTTTTAAACTTTGTCAAGCGTAGATAGAGCAGCTCCTGACCAGATGTTGAAACAGTATTCCAGTTTAGCTATTTTACAGGCAGAGATTTGCGTCCGAAGTAGGATACATTATGGAGCGGTAGGATGACGCAACAATTTTTCCTGCGATATTGGAAACAATTCAGCAGTGAAGATCAGACCCAACAACTTGTCGAAGCAGTGTGGTTCTTTGGGGCGAGAGTCATTCATATCAATAGAGGCCAAGTTGTGGTCAGCGCGTTTATAGTTAAAATATAGAACATTGGTTTTTGGTAAGCTTTTTTATTAACTAGCCACATTGTGCATCATTGCACCACCTGCTTAAGATAACAGATGAGAAAGAGACCGTAGTCATTGTTAGCCCTGGAAGTGTTGAAGTAGTGTCATAGATTGTAAAATCACCTGTATATATGTCGATAAATGAACTTAGAATATGATCTGGAAGATCATTAATCACACAATGTCCAAATCCAGAAGAATAGGATAAGTTAACGAAAGTGCCTCAGATGTTGCTTGATGCAATTAAGAGAAACACTGAGCAATCGTCCTGTATTTTGTCAGTGAGCCTAGTTGAGCATGATCAGATCAAGCTTGTTCACCCACACAGTGTTTACCCGTGGGCGAAATATTGGTGTTTCCAGGGCTGCTGTACAAAACCGTTGTCATCTAATGTGAACATTGTCAGTCTATCGATCCGTAACCCATACACTAGTCAACGGGCCTTTTGAATGTTATAAAAAAACATTCCACAGGCTTGCGATAGATACCCCCTATTGGTAAGGGGTCATGTTTTGACATCGATTGCGGCGCCGCTCGGTTTACTATTTGGCTACGCCTTCCCCGACAAGATTCGAGAAGTGCAATCAAACAACTGAATATGCTATTCTATGAACCGGGCTCGCCAACGGAGATTCTACTAGGAACTCTGTGTTGAAACTGCTTGTCTAAAACTATCCTAAATAAATGGAAAAACTGATTTCAATTCGACTGGTAATGGAATTGCCGAACGATGTCACAGAAAGTTCATTATTATACCAGAAACAGTATATTGTTATAAAGTACAACGTCTTCTCTGTCACACCACCTGTTGATCTGATCTATCAATAATACATACGCCCCAAATGAGTTAATAGAACGTCAGCGCCAGAACACAATCAGCAGCACACTCTCGCCAAAACGGGTGATCAAGTGTGGATAACGACTCCACATGGACGATGCACTACAAAATATGGAGTAGGACGTGTGACTGGAATTACTAGCGCACATAACATATATCTGTTAACGGAATGTTACAGTATGTAAAATATCTGCGACTAATGCTGCTTGTGTGCTCAAAAATATATTCAGGGGATGCGAATACGATATTTACTGCATTTTGAGAGAGACCATATGAACAGTCACCTGGCAGAAATGAAGACGATTCCTCTGCAAACAATATTTCTAGCAAGGCCCCATTAACGGTGTCACTGCGAAAAAAAACTCTCGCTCGATTGTTGCATGTGTGATCATAGGATAAGGCCGAGTGCTGTAGTAATATCACAAATTTCCTTACTGAAACTACAAGAATGGTTTGTATTTTCTGCCAGTCACACTTGGAAAGAATAAGTAAATGAGAAAACCCAATAAGTGTAGCTGGTCTTATGTAAAAGCGTTTGAACAACCAAAGAAGCTCACGTGATTGAGCGTGATTTGAGGCAGCTAAAGATACCCGCTCGGAAAGAAAACTGGCAGTTCTTCCTTACATCTTACATTGTTGAAAACCTAACCATCTCTGGCGATTTTCTTGTTACACGATTGATTCTCTTTCATTTTTCAAATGACGTCGATTTATGCATAGTTCCTAAATTCTGCATGACGACGTAGACCTTAAGTGAATAGGATCTAAGACATAAAACTATTTATCTTTATATACAAGTCGACGTACGAATTTATATAGTTACCATTTCGCTGTGTGTTCGGAAAGTGCTCTCTGAATATTTAGTGTTGAAACTTTATATACTTTTTAACCGGCAACAGTTTCTGCTAACGGGGTAAAAGTTGAAAACAAAACAGTTCACCATGGCAAGGTACGTCGAATAAAACGTTGTCCCTAGGTTTTAGTTTGCGAATGCTCAAAATAAATGATCCATAGATTACTTTATTTTTAAGTTTTCGGAACAGTAACGATGCTGAATAGATAAAAATCTGATTCCGAATTTAGCGGGTTCATTGATATTTCATAAATTTTGAAATTATTAACAAAAGTTGGATAAGATGTCGCCATTCTTCCGATTAACACGTAATAGAAAAGATAGAAATATGGTCAGCTTCAAGATAATTGGAACTCCATATTTGCCTGAAAACATAAGACTATGATTATATTACATGTTGAATTTGCATTATATAATTTTAATTTATAAAGTATTTATTTACTTTTGTGCCTACTCTTAACTCAGATATCTAGTTACAACTGTTCACAGCTTTCTGATTGGCATTTAAGTTTCACACTCATTTTGAGTTTAGAAATATAGTCCTCAAGTACTTAGTTGGTTCCATTCAGTTTTTGAAAGTGGGTTTTACCATATATCCTTTTATTGTACTAACGTATTGTGTTTGACTCATCTTCTATAATATAAATCTGTCTGTTTAAATGTATGTGTGTATGTGTGTATGCTATTTTTTAATGTCTGCCTAAAACTTCGAGAGGAAACGGATTTTCACCAGAGTGGAATCCATTTGAGGCTCGGTCCTTTGGACGATAAATATCGAAAATCGGTTAAAAAAATTAAGTCCTTCACCCTTAAGTGGGCATTTTTTACAGGAAGGAGTCGCTTTTTTCGCCGAGATTTTCGAAAGTTATCCCCTCTTTTCGATGGTCTAGCCTAACTTTAAACTTGCGCCTCCTCCGGTTTAGCGATAAGCACAACAGCAAAGACGTCACGATTTTTTCACGTTCATTGCCCGCTTCGCGCTACGGGTTCCAGCCTGCCTTCCTACTACCGCTTTATTTTTTTTGTGCTCAACAAACACCTGGGCAACGCCGGGCACCTAGGCTAGGTTCTAATTGGTCTTCTAATTTGATGTTTCTAGAACTTGCTGCTGTATGGATATCTAGTTTTCGCTTTTTTAAAATTTACTTCAGCTAGTTTGAAAAGATCAAGAGGTTATCTCTTGAAGCTTACATTTGATTTCATGAAGACTTCGAAGTATAACCGAGGGCTGTTGTAAGAATGGAAGTAGTTCCGTTTATAGTTGTCAGCTGCGTTGTGATACAGCTTTGTCTTTTCCGTACTCTTCCTATCGACTGTTGACCTATTGCTCCCTAACTATCGATTTCTCACGTCAAACAATGAATATAGTTGCTAATGTGAACGACCTTATTACAGCTGAGCACCACTCCTTCAGATGAACACGCCATTGTATCAAAATGGCGAATAACACCAATTCTCGATCTCATTTAGATAAACCTACGTGCTTTAATACAATTCAGCTTTCAAAAGTAATGCCTCCTATTTTAATACTGCTTAAAAAGATCGGAATAGATTACAATTATTTGTATATAATGGCTAAACTCACACATTCCGGACATGGATTTTAATGTGTTCTCTTGCACTTACATGTGTGTAATTGTGGTTGATCAGAAGAGCTGGATCAGGATCGTTGAGAATGACATCATAAAATGAAAAGAAGAGACGCTATCTAAATTTGTAACTATGTACCAGATGTGATGTTAAATGCACTGGTCCACATCGTAGCTACTTAAATATCACCTTACGCTATTTCTAACACCTATATTTTCTTTCGAGCTTCCTTGCTAATCGATCTAGGACACAGATCGAATCGAAAAATAGGCAAAGTTATTTTTTACATTATTCACATTAGACAAGAAACTACTTACATTTTTGTATTCTACACTTTGAGTGCAAAAAAAATCTATTTTCCTTCTACACACACAGAGGCACACCCACACACGCACACACCCACACACGCACACACACACACACACACACACACACACATATATATATATATATATATATATATATATATATATTCATAAGAGTGCAGCCAGCAACAATTGTAGGTTTTTTAAGACTTTAATAATTTTTAATATTTTTAAATATTTTCTATATTACTTTAACCTAAAATGAACACCCACTTTGTAGCCACATTTATTGAAAATATTTTAAAAAATATTTAAAAATACAAAAAAAATAATAAACGTCTTAAAACCCTACAACTTTTGCTGGCTACCATCTTTTAAATATATATATATATATATCCCTGATACTGTTGGCCTCGATAGAGGGGCATACTAAACTTTGATGATATTATTTTAAATGATCTGAAGCACCAGCAAGGAGAGACTTCATTTCAAATCTTTCTCATACGTTATATCTCATTTCTTTTGTTTTCATACATTAATAATTGTACCCTCCTCGCTAAATAGGGGGAGATATTATATATGAGAAATATTTGGAATCAAATCTTCTTTTGCTGTTAGTTTAGATCTTTTGAAACCATAGGAGCAAGTTTTAGTTTCCCCTGTCATATTAATCTTGGTAAAGGTGCAGTATCTTTCCAACCACAAAAAATCCTTTAAAATTGCAACTTTTATAGGCTTTCGAGGATGCTGAATACGAACATAACAGTAAATATCCCAGTAAACGAGTACCTTCCATGATATAAAGAAAGTATAGCAATAAAAAGTGGAGGGATAACTATTCTATAGCAATGTAACCTAAAATGAACACCCACATTTTAGCCAACCAATATTTTGGTAGATAGAGTCATATATTTTTAGGGGTTATGTTTATTTGGTGATTGTGTCCTGGTACCCCCCCCCCAAAAAAAAACTTGTGAAAACGCATTTTACACAGGTTTTCGAAAACCGCTTTTATTTTTTCCGCTAATAAGAAGTGTCAGGGTATTAAGCAATGCAATTGTTTATGCGATAATTGGTGCCCATTTTTGTACGCGCTAGCGCGCATACCTTTTCTTTATACCAGAAAAAATACTTATTTGCGAAAAATTCAAATGCAGTATTGGTTTTCAGCACACTCGTTAACCTATTGAAAATAAAGTTTTTTTAAAAGTAGCTTTTATGTTGGTCACCCCTCCCAAAAGAACTATTAGACCCCCCGGAAAAAGTGGGCATAAATTTTGTGCTCATTTTATTCTATGTGTATTATTTTTTATTCCATTCCCCCCCCCAACAAGGCACAGTGCCACTTTGATGTAGGGGGCTACTATCGAGGACTCAAGTTGCAGGGATACTATGCAGGGAGTTCAGCAGTAAGATGTCCGTTCACATCACACTTAGACTTCTGCATGTCAGTACAGTTTACAAAGCAGTAATCCGGAAGAAATTCCAAAGTCAAGCAGTTCTGGGGAAGAAACTATTGAGTAGAAGGCTTTCCTACATCTAGGGATGTCTACTGTGTAGGGGTGATATTTGACTGCTTGTCAGGTTTGCCAGAAGTATTTACCTCAAAGGGGTATAAAGTCATGCATTTCGTTGGAGCATTCATCATTTAAATACTTCTAGAACTGTCAGCGGCATGCAACATTACGTCGATGGGACAGAGGATGAAGATTTAATAACAGTTTAAGATGTATCAGGTTGGCGACTTTCTTCTGAACCCTGTTCAGGAACGAGAGACTAGTTGCAGATGCACCAGTCCCGATGTGACAACAGTACTCTACGCAGAGGCGCATGGGGGCGTTCTAAAGATGCAGAATACTTTCAGGTGTGTAACTTTCTAGCACGGTAGCGAGAGCCCACCTTCTTTGCACCAGCCTTGGCAATGCTCTAAATGTATCTGTTCCAACTCATGGTCCCTCTGAAGGTTAGTACGAGGAGTTTAAAAGAAGTGCTTTCGGTTAATGTATCTTTATTCATAGATATTTTTTATTACATTTTCACCCCAAACAAGGCACATTGCCACTTTGGTGTAGGGGGCTACTATCAGGGGCAACAACTGTTGGGGTACTATGTTGGGATTTGGGCAGCTAGATGTCGTTCACATTACACTTGAACTTCTGCATGTCAGTACATTTGGGGTAGCAGGGACCTGGAATGGAATTCCGGAGTCTAGGTGTCATCGGGAAGAAACTACTGGAGTAGAAATATATTTTACATCTAGGGATCTCTACTGTCTGGGAGGTGGGATTTAACTGCCTGTCGGGTTTTTCGGGGGTGCTTACGTCGTGAGGGCACAAGTGTATGCAGTTCGCCAGAGCATTCACCATTAAAATACTTGTAGATCAGGCAGAGCTGAATGGTTGAGAAGGTTTCATGTAATTTTTTGAAGTAAACGAGCCTAGTTTTGGCAGCATTGAAGTGATCATCCCTTTTTGCCCTCATTCAAATAAAGAGTGGAGGTCTTTCTCTAGTGTTTTTGCCACCCCATAGATATGCGTTCATTTCCCTCCCTAGAGCCTGTTATAGAGCGTGGAAACATCAGCAAATATATATACCTCAGATACAATTTTATACGGGAGGTCATTTATGAATATTAAAAAACATAAAAGTCCAAGGATAGCACCCTAAGGTACATCTGCATTCATATCATATTGTTTAGATGTACGACTGTCGGGGAAAACCTGGGTTATTCTCTAATATATTTATTTATGTTAAGTATTCGTCCAGTGATACCGTACGATCTTATTTTCCTGAGAAGAACACCGTAGCAAACTCTGGAAAAAAGAACTTAAATAGATCTAGGACTACGGATCTACTCTCTCCTGCTTTGCCCAGTGTATGGTACATACTTCAATTGCAATAATAATATCCGCTGTAGGGCAGGCTTATATAAATCTATACTGTTGGTCAGTCAGAAGTTTAGTAGCTGAAAAATGATGAATTAGAGCTTGGTTAATTATGGTCTCACATAGTGGGAGGAAGGTAATGGGGTGATAACGTCATTGCCCAGTTCTTTCGTCAGAATTCTTGTAAACTGCTACCACAGAAACAGTTTCCCAGCAGTCAGTAAAACGAGATTCGTCAAGGCACTTATTTTATTGTTTGGAAAATACTGGAGCAACACCAGCAGAGCATGTTTTTAATAGCACAGCCGAGATAAGATTGTTAATTGCCTATTACATTGTCGAAGATTTTTCAGAAATCACTCGTTCATTATTTCTGTGCTTCGATGTGCTTCTGGTGGTTTCAGTATATTATTTGTTAGCTGTAATGTCCTTTCTAATCATTTTAAAGAGTGTAATTCAGTAAATATATAACATTTAATAACTAACCTATTAACATTAATTATCTATGCGAGGTCACAGAAATAACTGCTTTAGGACTAAGGCTAACCCTCTCGGTACTTTGCAAATGGATCCGTAGATCTTCTCAGGGCATCAATTTAGGAGAAGGAAATCTCTGAAGCTGGACCTTGGGAAAGGAGGTTTCTTCAGTCCTACCCGACGACCATACTTGAGCTGGGAAAAAATTAAAATTATTACGCGGTTTCCTTGGATTTTACTTGTGCGAATGGAAATTTAGTTAACTTTCTTGGATTTTACCGTCATTGGATACTTTACCTTTCTCCAGACTATCCATTCACGTGAAATCAGCTTTTTCTTCACCATATTCTCTCTGCTTATCTTTTTGTTATCAAGTAAGATCTTTGACTTACTTGCAGTTTCATCAAATACTTTTGTATGCAAAATCCGATCCCGCATTTTGCTAATTCCTACCATCTGATGAGAAGGAAAATATTTCTTCGAAATTCCGCGAATTAAGGACTATCCACTTATTAAGTGATTCCTTTCCAGATTAAATATGTGTTTAACTCTTTTTCAAAGTGTTTTGTTAACATATCTTTTAAACTATTTGCTCTACATGTAAATTTTCAGGATTTTAAAGGATGATAATGCTATTGATAAAAAAGAACCTATATTTTCAAACCATTAAAATATGCCAAAATTTGCTTACATTTGCATCCAGTGTCATGGCAAACCAGCTTTAGTTTTGCTGCTTTGAGATGAATATTGCTCATTTTTTTGTTTTGTTTTTTTTTTGCTTGGTTGTCTCCCTTGTGGTCTCGTCAAGTCACTTATATATGAAATGCGTCGGTATTCCGCGACCGTACATTCACTTTGGCCAGCGTCGCTAGGGCCGCTAATATACTAGACCGGCACTGGATCACATTAACAACCAGAGTTTGTATGTGATTTGCAGTAGGGTGAGATTGGGGGCATTCGACAACAACGACGATCACGACGTTGAGTGTTTCGGAAGACAAATACGCACATTGCATGAAAAAACTAAAACAAACTTACCGCAAAATAAATTGAAAAGATTAGTTCGCAAATATTTGCTTTTTTTATTATACCGAAAGATAAATAATGCTAATTTGCGAAACATTTAACTGCGATATCCGTTTTCAGCAAATCGTATAAAAACAAGCACACCGTATAGAAAACAAGATTTTCAAGGTAGATTTTCTGTTTATCTACCATGTAAAAATAAACACCATCCCTAAAAAAATAACATATCCCTCACGAAGGTGGGCATTAAGTGGGTACTTATTTTCTGTAAAGTTAATATAGAAAAGCGATCTCCAATTTTTGAAAGAATAAGGAGCGACAATGTGGGCAATTGTAACATAACCCACTATACAATTCAGGTCATTAGCTTTCTTACGAGCCTTCAATTGTTAAATTCTGATCAATTGTCGACGAGAAATCGAACTTAAAATACTGCCCGAAAATGTGGCATATCTATCTATCTATCTATCTATATATCTATCTATCTATCTATCTCATATATAAATTTTTTGTATATATATATATATATGTATATATATATATATATTTTGTATATATATATTTATATATATATATATTATATATCTATATATATATATATATATATTAGCGTTGAGACAATCAGAATGGGAATTGAAAATCGGAATATAAGAGGGTATCGGAATCGGTATCGGAATCGAAAAATATGTACCGATTTTCTGATGTCAAACGATTCTTTTAATTATTTGTCTTTATTTAATTTTTTTAAAAGCAAAATATTTCATTGCTGGCAATAATAATAAAATAAATATGTATTGATTTAAAACCACCACTGAAGCTAAAATCGACAGATCGTCCCCACAGGCATATATTTACGTTCAGGAAAAATGTATATATATATATATATATATATATATATATATATATATATATATATATATATTAAGTCATGTGATTTATAATTTAAAATTTTTTAAAAATTTTTAAATTTAAAAATCAAAATTTAATTAAATTAAAAATCAGTTTCATAAGAAGGAACAACAACAAAGTCAATTATCTTAACGATCGTTTCGGAAATCCGTGCTTTTTTATTTGTGGTATACATGAAGTCACGTAGAACAATTATACATAGTTTTTTTGGTAAGCACGGTCTCCTCATCAGCAAATTTAGGAGGATTTTTATTGAATTGAAAAGACACCAAAAATAAACCTAGCATTAAAAGTAAGGCAGATGAATCTTTTGGTTTTTCAATAAAATAAAAAGTTATAGCAAACATCTAAATGACTACTTTAAATACAGTTACTGATTTCAAAAAAAGAAAAACCAAAAGATTCATCTGCCTTACTTTTAATGCTAAGTTTATTTTTGGTGTCTTTTCAATGCAATAAAAATCCTCCTAAATTTGCTTATGAGGAGATCGTGCTTACCAAAAAAACTATGTATAATTGTTCTACGTGACTTCATGTATACCACAAATAAAAAGCACGGATTTCCGAAACGATCGTACAGATAATTGACTTTGTTGTTGTTCCTTCTTATGAAACTGATTTTTAATTTAATTAAATTTTGATTTTTAAATTTTAAAATTTTTTTTAAACTTTTAAATTATAAATCACATTACTTAATATTGAATTAGCTCTAGGACATTTAACTATCGAGCTTATAATATATCAAAATTACAACGAGCGTTTCCTGTATTTTAATTAAACTAGTAATTTCACTATTACATTAAAATACACTTAGCTCTTTAGACTATTATTCTAATCTCCTTTAAATTATATATATATATATATATATATATATATATAATTTTAACATTTCTTTCATTGATGTTTTATTACTTTTTTCCCCTAAATCTGATAATCATGGAACAAGAGAACACTTTTTATTATTGAATTATTTCCAATATGTATAGAGGGTATAAAAGTTCTCTTTTCGCAGACGTACTTTACCCTTTTAAAGGATTATTGATGCCATGTGTATTCATTAATAATTGCTGTAGTCAAGAAGATTATTTGATTATATTTCATGTTATTCTCCTGTTAGTTTTCTCTCTATAATTTGACATATTTTCCTGTTAGCAACATTTCTTTCCATTAATCATTACTATATAATTACCAGAACGGGTCACCTTGTTCATCATTGTTTTACGGAGGAGTTTGAAATACCTTATGTATGTTAATCTGCCAACGATGAAAGCATCTTTATTTTGTGTATATAGCTGAATATAGTAATATACAGATGTATTAAATTAATATATACAGTATAATCAACTTGGCATACCGGTTCTCACCGGATTACCGAAGGTAATCAAAGATAACTCTGGCTAGTACACGATAGGTGACCTTTAGGATTACTAGGCGCTGTATAAGATGGCGATGTCGAAGTACTTCCCCTATCAGAGCAGTAAGCAGTGGGAGTCTATTGAACGAAGTCGAATGACAATTTAACTTCCCGATTAGGTAGGATTGTAATAGAAGAACTATTTTTGCTTTGTTGTTGTTTTTTTTACATAGAAGTCACATCTTATCATAGCCCGGAAGCCACTCGGAGATAAGGGTTATTGCGTGTACAAAAATCAATAGGAACGTATCGATTTAATTAATGATTTAGTTACTTCAATTACAGATTAATTTAATTTAATGACTGATTTTGTTCATTACATTACGTATTAAGTTAAGTTAATTACTTATTTAGTAAATTTGATTACGTATTGAGTTAATTTAATTACTTATTTATAAATTTTAATTACTGATGTAGTAAATTTAATTTCTGATTAAGTTAATTTAATTACTGATTAAGTTAATTCAGTTACAAATTTACTGAATTCAATTACTGATTTAGTTAATTTAATTACGTATTTAGTAAATTTACTTACTTATTTAGTTAATTTAATTGCTTATTTAGTTAATTTCATTACTGATTTAGTTAATTCAATTACTGTTTTTTAAATTTAATTATTGATTTAGTTCAATAAATTATTATTTAGATAATTTAATTACTTATTTAGTAAATTTAATTAATTATTTAGTTAATTTGATTACTTATTTAGTAAATTTAATTACTTATGTAGTTAATTAAATTACATATTAAGTAAATGTAATTGTTGGTTAAGTTAATTTAATTACTGAATAAGTTAATTTAATTACTGATTTAGTTAATTTGATTACTGATATTTTTAATTAATTCTTGATTTAGTAAGCTTAATTACTTATTTAGTAAATTTATTTACTTATTAAGTTAATTCAATTACTTATTTAGTAAATTTAATTGCTGATTTAGTTAATTCAATTACTGATTTAGTTAATTTGATTACTGATATTTTAATTAATTACTGATTTAGTAAGCTTAATTACTTATTTAGTAAATTTATTTATTATTAAGTTAATTCAATTACTTATTTAGTAAATTAAATTGCTGATTTAGTTAATTCAATTACTGATTTTTTAAATTAATTGCTGCTTTAGTTCATTTAATTACTGAATTTGTTAATTTAATTACTTCTTTAGTTAATTTAATTACTGATTTAGTGGATTCAATTACTGATTAAGTTAATGTAATTGCTGATTTACGGATGTAATTAATTCAGTTAGTGATTTTGTTAGTTTACCTACTGATTTAGTAAATTTAATTACTTATTTAGTAAATTCGATTACTTATTTAGTTAATCAAATTATTATTTTGTTAATTAAATTACGTATAAGTAAGGGTAATTATTTATTAAGTTAAATTAATTACTTATTTGGTAAATTTAATAATTAATTTAGTTAATTTAATTACTGATTAAGTTAATATAAATACTGGATTGGTTAATTGAATTACTGATTTAGTTATTTAATTACTTATTTAGTAAATTTTAGTAGTTATTTAGTTAATTTGATTACTTGTTTCGTAAATTTGTATTTTTTAGTAAATTACTTATTTGGCCAATTTAATTACTGAAGTGGTAATTAAATCACTGATTTATTTAATTATCTTACTGATTTCGTTCGTTCAAGTTCTTATTTACTTAATTTCATTACTTATTTAGTAAATTTAATTAATTATTTAGTAAATTTAATTACTTATTTAGTTTATTTAATTACTTATTTAATTAATCTAATTACTGATTTACTTAAGTAAATTACTGATTTTTTCATTCAATTACTTACTTAAATTACTTATTGAGTTAAGTTAATTACTTATTGAGGTAATTTAATTACTGATTAAGTTAATTTAATTACTAATTATGTTAATTTAATTACTGATTTAGTAAATTTAATTACTGATTTAGTGAGTTTAATTACTTATTTAGTTAATTTTATTACTTATTTAATTCATTTAATTACTTATTTAGTAAATTTAATTACTTATTTATTTAATTTAATTACTGATTTAGTTAATTCAATTGCTGATTAAGTTAATTTCCTTACTGATTAATTTATTTTAATTATTATTTAATTAATTTAATTTCTTGTTTAAATAATTTAATAGCTTATTTTTCTTAATTTCATTAGATTTAGTAAATTTAATTACTGATACAGTTAATTCAATTTCTGATTTGTTTAATTTAATTGTTTATTTAGTTAATTGTATTACTGTTTTAGTTAATGTAATTACTTACTAAGTTAAATTAATGTACTATTTAGTCAATTTAATTCCTTATTTAGTCAATTTAATTACTTATATAGTTAATTATATACTTGTTTAATTTAATAATTATTTAGTTAATTTTATTAATTATGAATTCAATTTTCTTACTTAATTATTCAATTTAATTACTTATTTACCTTATTTAATTACTTGTTTAGTAAATTTAATTACTTATTTTGTCAATTACATTACTTATTTAATTAATTTAATTACTAATTTTGTCAATGTTATTACTTATTATGTCAATTTAATTACTTATTTGGTTAATTTAATTAGTTAAGTTGGTAACAGTTTGATTTATAGATAGATGAAAACGCGTCTGATATTGCCAACAAATAAAATATTATTTCAAAAGAAAGCCTGGAAAAACATGGATTACATAGAAAAATCAAGCATGATATGTTATATGGTTCAGATTAAGCTTAGAAAATCAAAGAGAAGAGTTCTTTAGATTGTAAATGAAAAAGACAATATATAGTAAAAATATAATAACTATTTTACTTATGAAATATTGAAGCTTCAGGATCTCAAAAAATGTTAAATGTAATTTTAAAAATCTTAATGTTGCAGTATTTTAAGTTATAAAGTTGTATTTTTGACCTGAATATCTTGACTTTATCTATTCCAGGTTAAAAAATTAAAACATTTTATTTTTGGTCCGCCGACAAAAGGAGGGTGGCCCTGTAAATGCACCGTTGTCCATTAATCCATACTTCCGTTTCTCTGTTCGTACTTATCTCAATAACTACGCCTTAGATTTTGTAGAAATTTTGCACAAACATTAAACATGGTATGAGTGGAAAGTTACAGAACGGATTTCCCGGGAAAACTCCGGTTGCCATCCTCCTATGGGATCCTTTCCTGTTAAAATGCCTAAAATTAATATATTTTGCTGTCTATACTTCGCGATAGCTCTTTTAGGGATAATAATAACACTAAAACTTTTGGACTACTTTACAATGTATGTCCAAAATTTTCTTTGAATGTCTATTTAGCAGATGTGCATGGTGCTGAACTCAAACTTTTATATGTTAAGGCTTTGTGAACTTTGGAGCTAAATGGGGGCGAATTAGGTGGACATTCATTTCTTTTTTTGCATGGTGCAGAACCTAAATTTACATATGTTATTCCCTAAAACTGCACCGCTTGTCTATTTTCACCAGGAAATGTCATCCCTGGCGTCTTTGTGGGCTAAACGTAAGGGTAAATACTGAATGTAATGTTTTTATCCTCGTTCATTGAGCACTCATGGGGGTAACATGCATGCTTCATTTGGCTAAGCTTACTCATAACTGTGTTGTTTTTCATGCTCACATTTTCTCATGGGATATATATATATACACGCGCACACACACAGATATATATGTATATATATATATATATATATATATATATATATATATATGTCGCAAAAATTAAGACTACAAAGCATATAATCAGAACATATTCTTGACTTGAAAATGACTCGGCTGATTTCCATGAAATATCACACAAAGTTAGTTCGTGTAGCTTGCAACATTTTTTAGTTCTTGTGTCTGTATATCTTCGATGACTATCGATAATCGCAATAATCTGAAAGTAACAGGCGATTTTTAATCAAAGGCATCACCTTATACAGCTTAACATCACATATGCATTGTATGAGATGTATCTTCACACAAGCCGAAGACTATACATGTAAAATGAACGATAGGTTTTCTGATGTGGCGTGTTCGGAATCAATGTTCCTGTTTAAAGCACTATGACACCATGACATTGACTGTGACTTTTCATTTAAAACTTAAATTCAAGCCATTTTCACAACCAAAATAGTAACGGCAGGCATATAAAATCGAGAACGTCCTTTGGTATAAAATGAGCGCATGATATAGGATGTTTTTTGTTTAGAACACAATTAAAACATGATTTTTCATTTGAAACTTAAATCATAAACATTATATGTAAACATCTATATATATAAAAGCGATGTGTATGTGTGTGTTTGTATGTATGTATGTATGTATGTATGTTTGTGTATCTGCTAAAAACTTTCGACAGACACAATAAAAATTCACAAACTTGGTCTCATATGAAAGCCCCACATTCCGGACGACAAATATCGAAAAATCGGCCCAAAGTGACCATCAGAAGTGCGTCAACTCATCAATTATCTGCAGGGCCCCCCTAAAAAAGTAACATTTTAATGTTAAACATTACATATTTTTAAATCAATTTAAAATTGCCCCAAGCAATACGGCCGCCAACTTTATACATAAATATTCACGCGGCCGTTTATTTTGGGTCAACTTGCACTTAAAACCCGCTGAGTCATGTCACGTAATCTTGAAGTCAGCAACCTCTAATGGCCGTCGGAATTTACAATTTAAAAATGTTGTTATCGGTAAAAAAGAAAAATAATAATTCAAGCTAAACTATGAACTTATACGCTATGGCAACGTTACCAAAGTTATTACCACATTCAAAATAGGGAGATACGATAGTTAAACGAAAAATAAAGTAAAAAAAACAAGTGAAGTAAAAAAAAATACGCTTACAAAAAATATTAACGATCGAAGATTTTTTTTAATAAAAACAGCCAGACGCCATTTTCCAGTCTTTAGAGTAAGGCAGACGAAGTGAGAGAGAGAGAGAGTGTGTGAGAGAGAGAGTGAGAGAGAGTGAGAGTGAGAGAGATGTCTAGACAGATTCGACAGGGGGGAAGGGTCAACAACGCATGCGTCAGATGACGTCATGACGACGTGACCTGATATACTTTAAATAGTTAATAAACCGAACAGACTTTATATACGCCGCTTTAGCGCAGGTAGTTAAGGGATTGGTTCATTATCTAAACGTTTTGGGTTCGAATCGTGGTGTGAGATGTTTTTTTTCGATTTTTTAAATTTAAATATTGAACCCTGTATTATTTAAGCCATTTTTCACGTAACGTTCGTTCGTTTGCCTTACGTTATTTTTTTTTGTTTTACCCCCCCCCCGCATAATCAAAGCGTTGTTTTCTTTTCTGACTTCGCTATTAACAATGCTTTCATCGTCATCGTCGTCGTCGTAACGCTCGACGACTTTCAAACATCTTTCACTTCTGGCTGGCCGATTTTATTTTCAAACTTCGCTTCAGGGGTCCGGGTTCGATCCTACCCCCAGGCTTATTTTTTATTTAACACCACACACCCCTACAAACACCCGGGCAACGCCGGGTACCCCCCGCTAGTAATTATATAAATCAGCAGTATATTCTTTACACTGCAAATGTAGACAAAAATGTATTGTGAGCCAATTCACTAATCTCTAAGTCATGTGATGTTTCGTTTTGGTGCATAGAGATGGGCCCCCAATTAGAGCAGGCAATCTATCGGTTCGATGAAAAAGTACGAATTTCAGCAAATTTCGTGACAATAAAAGTATATGATTGTGAAAAGTTATTTGATCATCATTATTTAACGGGCAACGTCTGGTCTTCCTGCTCCTTTCTATTTAAATCTTTGTAAGGAAAATTAAAGCGGTGTTGATGAAAGGGTAATATTCTAGTATATTGTAAGTCGAGAGGCGGTGTTTTTTATTATTAAATTAAATATTTAATGACACGTGACAAATTGCAAATCAACTCATTCTTGAATTATAAATCTACAGGGAAATTTATATCCCCAAGGTAAGATTGTAATCTTTATTATAGTTATTGAAGGAACAACAAACGTCAAATCTCTCATCATCGAAAGACGTTGCCTTGGGACAAATTTCATAAAATATAACAATCGATCATAAAAAAACTGTCCTGCGTCATACAGTTAGACTCATCAGTCCTGGTGGTATGAATTCTCATCAATCAGTTTATTGGTTTCTGAGAATAATGTGAAAGTTCTATTTTTTATAGCAGTAGAAAATGTGTCTATCAAAAAACCAAGGACTAAAAAATAAGTTTTAAAAAATCTAAAATCGTTGAAAACAAAAATAAAACATACGGTAATTGAAATCATAAAGCAGTACTTGAGAATGGCATTGCTGTTCAATAAATCAAGTTATAATTAAAACAAATTGATTGTTGAGGGAGGATTTCTTCTTTTCATCTGTGTTTTTATCTTTGATTTTCCTATGACAGTGTGTCAAGTTGAATTATAAGACAAATAGATTGTTACTGATACCAACGTAAACATCTGTCGCGGTCTAGGATTGTGTTTATCTTTACGTGTTTAAGGGAAATTAAAGCAATTATGTACGTCATAATCACGTTTACACACCGATTCCGGCTGGTTCACCAAAGTAAGCAATCTTGAACTCGGTAAGTCCTTAATGGGTGATTATTTCGAACTTATATGTGTTGTATGAGATCGCCAATTATCTCGGCATATTATTCAGCCGTCCTGGACGTCTCTGGACTGCCACTGGGCTCAAACAGTGCCGATTCAAAAGAGGGTGAACGGAGGCATCGAAACCAAGAACAGGGAATGAAGTCGTTATATACGTCGGGAAATCACTAGACAGTAAAAAAACCCAAAAAACAAATAATTAGTAGTAGTAGTGGTAGTAGTAGTAATAGTAGTAGTAGTAGCATTAGTAGTAGTAGCATTAGTAGTAGTCAGAAGGATATCTGTATTCTCATTTATTCTATTATATCTATAAACGTGAGAATGTATGTATGAGGACGCATCTAAACCTATATACTTGACGATTTTTTTTTATCTACAGACAAGGCATTTGGTATTAAGGTTATTCAGACATGTTAAAAACATTTTAATTCCTTTACTTTCCAGAAAATAAAGCAACCAGTGTGGCAAAATAAATAAAAAATGATAGATGGGAGGTCATCAGATTTTTATATGTTAGTCAACTGTTTCACGAATGCGCATGCGTGAATTGTTTACATGACAGCTTTCTTATGTTAAGAATAAAATAGGTTTCAAAACATACAGTAAATATCGTACCAAGCTGGTCCAACAGTTATCGTACTTGGCTAACTCTCTTTAGGTTTTTGTTTCGATCTCAGCTCGAGTATTTTTAGCTTACAAGAATTGAACTGTGTAGAGAGATACATAATACTCGCATGAACATATTTCAGTTTCTGTATAAGTTAAAAATATATATTATCTTTGCGTACTTTACGACCGGAAAATGCAATGCAGTTTGTTATTATTTAATATATCACGACACAATTTAGAATTTCGCAAAATGTTATCTTACTAATATAATCTAAGCATAAATAATATTTTTAAAACCAAACTAACGTTCACCTTGTTCTCGATAAACACCCAAATGTAGTAGCTTGGTGAACCTGATTACGATGGAAGATGCAGGGGTGTATAGTATCTATTAACTCTTGACTCAAGCATGTATGTAACAGAAAAACATGCGTTTTGTCCACAGAGTTTATTGCCATATTGTCATCATGTGTTTTCATCAATCGAGGCATTAACACGATAACACAGTAAATGATGGTACACTTTATATATATATATATATATATATATATATATATATATATATATATATATATATATATATATTTTTTTTTTCCTTGCTAAAGTGGTTACCACATATCACGGCCCGGAAGTCACTCAAGAATAAGGGTTAATGTGGGTATTGTAGTCCTTGGGACGTTGGCGTAATAATCGTTTTTTGGTGGAAATTTGGTATTATCAGATGTTGTGTTGCAGGGTACGTATTGGAGGCAATATATCACGGGGGCGATAATGACGTTTTATATACATTGTACACATAGTTAATATTTATAACACATAGAAGATGCGCATTCATTATTAAATGCAGAGAATGTGTAATAGAGTTCTTATACATCAGAGAGTGAGCATCATTACTGATCATGGAGGAGAGGACTAACAATTAATACTTGAAGGTGGTTATATACAGTTCATTTAAGATGATAGACAAATATGCTGTAATGACGACAACAGGACAAGTTCACAAATATGCGTTATTCTATTTTTATACCAGTTGGATGATTGATGATTATCAAGAATTCAAGCCTTTACGACTTCATAGTCTTTTTTTTTTTACACATTGATCACCACTTATCAAAGCCTGGAAGCCACTCAGGGATAAGGGTTATTGCAAGTACATTACGTTAGTGTGGAGATTTGATGAAGTGTTTAATAAAGGGGGCGGTTCATTAGGAATTTGTTAACATTTGACTTGAATACATCCAAGTTGTAGTCCGGAAGGAAGCAGGCAGACGGAACAGAGTTCCACAGGCGTGCGGTTCTAAGAAAGGAGCTTGATTCATGGAATCCACGTTTTGATCTAGGCACAGATAAAGAGTGGGAGAAATTTTTCACAGTGGATTCGGCTAGACGGGTGTTTTTCGTGAAAGATTGGCGATGGGGAACCAGAGACTGGAGTTCAGACGAGCACCTGCCATGGAAATAAACAAGGATAGGCTTGCAACGTCTCTTCTGTGGGAGAGAGGTTGCAGGGTAGAGAAAGGGGCATCCCCCACTAAGCCACGAAGTCTATTTTGTACTCTTTCAAGGCAGGATAGGCTGTTTTTTGCAGCTCCTGCCCAGATATGGCAACAGTATTCCATCCTTGGACGTACTTGGCTTTTATATAGATAGAGAATTGCATCGGAGTTTTTAAATGCCACGTGTAGGTTTGGAGACCACCACCGAGCGACAAGGCCTGTTATTTGAAAAATGACGTCACGCATACTAGGCAAAACAAGTAAGATCTGTCCAGCAGTCAGACTTTCGATAATGCATGAGAGTTTTTTTTGTCTTTTTTAAGCACGAGCGAACTTTAATTGTCTGTGTTTTAATTCAGGGACACTTTTCAAGCGTTTTTTTTTAAATTAATTATTTTGTGTCTTTTGTTTTATTTTGACTGAATGAAGTGTAATTAAAGTATAGAACGTGTTTGTTATTTTTTACTTTTCCAATATATTTAAAACAGAAGTTTTTTCATCGTCTTTTCAAAACAGCTGCGTGACGTCATTTTCCAGTATACACGTCTTATATATCGGTTGTTGTGGTGTAGGTATACCTGCAATTCGATGGATTTGTCATGAAAAAAACCGTATATTCCTGGACACGAAACCTAGTAACTGAGAAGATTAGAATAGATTTGATGTTAAATTTGAGATACTGGATTTATGTTTTAGTTGGAATATATAATTTGCAAATGAAAAATGCGTGTTTTTGCGTTTTCGTTAGCGAAAAAAAATCTAGTTTAACGGGACAGACAATCGCAATGTATGTAAATCACAGTTCACATACAAGCGTTGACACAACTACATTCACACTTTAATTACATCTTCTTTAATGGCATTTCCATCATATATATATATATATATATATATATATATATATATATATATATATATATATATAATAATTTATAAAATATATATGCCGATTAAGCTACACTGATTATTCGGCGTTTCATCCACTCTAGGATTCCTCAGGCTTATGCGCATAAGCCTGAGGAATCCTACAGTGGATGAAACGCCGAATATTCAGTGTAGCTTAATCGCCAGATATATTTTATAAATTACTAACTAGCTCTACCTACGTATTGAGCACTTCTAAAGTAAATACTTAAAGTTTACACATAAATCTATAGTTTCGTATATTGATTTAGTCGCCTCTCACCCTAACTGAGCTACGGAGCCTCTTTTAAAACTTCTTATTTTGATGGAATATATTTTACTGCAAAATTATCTATTTATCATACCCTTGTCAGTATAAATCCGACTTGAAAAATAAATATTTTTTACATATGAGTCCCCACTTATCAAAGCCCAGAATCCATTCGAGGATATGGATTAAAGAATGTAGAGTAGTCGATGGGGCAATATCGTTGTAATTATTTGTAATAGAAATTTGGTAAATTGGATTACTTAACGGGAAGGACTCATTCAGAACTTGTTTACATTGGACTTGAATACGACGATATTGTAGTATTGTATTAGAAATTATGGCTGTTTTTATTTAATAAACCGTCGATAAGAAATTGTAAGTAAATAGTGAAAAGTACGGAAACAAAATATAAAAAGTTTTTTTTTTTTTTTACCCCTGTTTAAATGCAAAAGCTTAATGAAGTAAACGTTTTCAAAAGTATTTTACGAATAAAACTGCCATTACGCCGCCATCTTTGTTCAAACCATGTCTCAAAACTTGACATGTGTGCAAACGCAAATCCTAACACTTATGAGAAAATCCTTTTATTCATTCGTTTACGGTGATAGTCATAATTAGCTCTATGGAGCGGCATATACATTTTCCTTGTTTTGATTCTCAGGTATATATCTATTGATATCGTATATGTTTTTATGTAGAGTGATGCGGTTCTCGGTTGATTAATTGTGTCTAACTGTGTCGGATATATACTCGAGTCAAAACAACGAAAACAATATTCTGTTGTTATAGCCCTAGTCATAATATATCATTGCAAATTTATGTAGTCAGCGTATCCAAACGATGAACTGTTCACGCATGGGCAGATGTTGAAATCGTTTCAAAAGAAACGATTTTACATAAATCCGCCAATCAGATTCTGACGTCGTTAAGGTAGAAAAAGGTTGAGGATTTTGTTCTTAATTTCACATATTATACGCCAGAGGCTCTGTCCTTTAAAACAGTGACATAATAATTTTTTTATTCAAATTGGATTACGAAGGTTTTAGCGAGACATTAAAACACCAGCACAAAAAGACGACCGAGATTTATACAATAGACGACGCAAGGCAACGCGGGGTAGCAACGCTGGTAAGATATCAATCAAAGTATTACACTATCTAAAAGTTCTAGACATTATATTTACAAACAAGAAAATATGTGTAAGTAGATAATGTCTAAGTAAGTCAGTGATTAATAAGTGCAATGTTGTTGAGCCACTTAACATTGTGTACTTACAAGCCAAGGAGTCACAGATATTACGAGGATCATTCCAAAAGTAATGCCCCCTATTGTTACAGAGAGAGAGAGAGAGAGAGAGATAGAGAGAGAGGTGAGTAAACGTGGTGGGAGACACGTTTACCAGAACCGAGTTTCTTAAATATTAAATATTTGCTCAGTTGGTAGAGTGCTTGCCTTGCATGCAGGAGGCTCGGGTTTCGAATCCTGAGTTCGGATGTGTCTACCTGATGAGCCCAAATGAGGGCGAAACTCGAGTCTTGGACTTCCGGTTATTTGACTGTCATGGCTCTTGTGGGCTGCGACGTTGTTTGACCGTGGAATTAATTATATACAATCTCTCACATTCTGAAAATCCTATCATAAGTTGTTCGCTTGGTAAGCATTGCTGGATGGCATCGTCCTTTCGAGTTAAAACTCCTACTTGTGAGACATCAGCTTTGG
The DNA here is from genome assembly GCF_053919585.1 of Euprymna scolopes. Lineage (NCBI taxonomy): Eukaryota > Metazoa > Mollusca > Cephalopoda > Sepiida > Sepiolidae > Euprymna > Euprymna scolopes. Next base: position 26,546,914 of record NC_136511.1, on the reverse strand, counting down.
GTTATTAGCTAGTTGTATGGCCGCGTCCCTTGTTGAGACGAAGTAGGTCCATTTCACAGTCGGATTTCGGCGCGGTTTGCTTTATCTGTGTTGGTTAATAGACATTCTTGTTTGCTTAGTTGGTAGAGTGCTTGCCTTGCATGCAGGAGGCTCGGGTTTCGAATCCTGAGTTTTGATGTGTCTAACTGATGAGCCCAAATGAGGGCGAAACTCGAGTCTTAGACTTCCGGTTCTTTGACTGCCATGACTCTTGTGGGTTGTGACGTTGTTTGACGGTGGAATTTATTATATATATATATATATATATATATATATATATATATATATATATTTAACAACGATTTTTTCATTTACTTTGAGCATTGCACTAGATGTTCAAGTCTTGTGTTCGAGAGCTACCACAATGTTGTTATGAAAACGTTCTATGTAGTAAAACAATCAACAGTGACAATGTCGGAGGGGTTTAAATGATTTAAATCATGCATATCCATTTCGGTATGTAGTGTGTCGCAAGAGATAGTAGATGCATTAGTTTCTCATGTATTTTCGAGAAAATATATCTTCTTCTTGGGACGGAGAGAAAGCGTAGCCACCTCTCTAACGGTGTTACATTGTGTTTGTGTCGATGCCGAATGTTGTGTGTTAGATTACTACGTTAGATCCGCAGTAAAGTAGGTTCTCATATTTGATGCGGGTATTTCTCGGAATAAGCTTCTGAATTCGATGTGATTTACAGTATATAAAAATGTTTTTGTTCACTTATTTTATCCAATATTTTTCTCTTTCTCTTTAAATTAATTGGTTATTGCTCGTTTTCTAATCGCTCGGCCAATAGTTTGCGTACGTAAGGTTAAGGGGAGGTAACTGGTGTAGCAGTGTGCTGAGTTATTAAACTTTATAGTTTTTGTTACATTATTATTCATTGAGTTGTAAGAAAGTGTGTAAGTTTACCCAGAGAGATTTATTACGCGCACACATGTATATATAAATAAATGCGTATACACACTCACTGTAGTGCGTCTAATATGCAGTATGTTTTATAAACACATATACATTCACGTATGCGTACACATACACACATATATATGTACATACACGTACGCATATATATATATATATATATATATATATATATATATATATATATACATATGTGTTAATATGCATACACAAAAAACAGTTGAAATAGGGCTTGATAGCAATGAAACATATTCTAGGTTTAAGGTTGTACTTAAACGCTGTATATATCTATTGATGTCATGCCTAGCTTGTATTGCTTGTAGTAGTCTCTTGGTGTCGTGTAAGATTCAGGTGTGGCTATTAGTGCCTTCAAATGTTATAGTGCTCACGCATATCAGCTGTTCATAACTTATAGAAAAGATTTTAGTTATTTTGAGTATGGTCTATGTGGTTATAAAATGTCATAGCTATTTAGCTCAGCTCTATTATTTATTTGTTTGTTGTGTCTCTTATTATTATTATTATTATTATTATTATTATGAGTCTAAGTTTGCCTTAATTACTTTTAGTGGCTAATATTTTTTTTTATTTCTACGTTTAGCGTTTTGTTGTAAATGTTAAATAGTTATTAATAGAATCAAAACGCCGTGGTTGTGGTATGCACCTCAGGAAAATGTGTAGAGGGATGATAGTGTAACCTATGTAGAATTGTCGCATGGGGTACATTTTATTTTGTACACTGCATATGTGTGATTTCATAATTCTATGTTATTGAGGTGGCAGTTTGCTAGAGAGCAAGGTCGTTGGTAAATCTCCTTGTTCGTGATAAGTTCCGTCTTAGCTTAGGCCCGGAGTGTGTAAGTTTTATGTCGAGTGTTTCGGATGACTTATCTTATTTAATATTTAATATGTAATACTTCGAAAAAAAGATGTTGCAGAGTGGGTAGTATTCTAATTTTCTAGGTGTCTTGGGTTGGTGTATTGTATGTGATTCGTATCAATACTGCCTGAGTGTCTGTCCGTTAGAAACGTCTAATGGGGATAGCCTTATGTGTCAGTAATGCATTTGTTGTGGATGCGTTTAATTCATGACGTATCATAATTTGCTTTGATGATTAGACATGCTTTTGTATTTTATAGAATCTCTGTTGATAAGGTAACACAATCACAAAAAAAATATGGAGGTGAAATATATGGCACTTTCCTCGTATAACAATACATTTTCAGCTAATTCTGCCCTATGCGATCAGCCTCCCTCAATTATTCCTCTTTTATCTAAACATATGCTATGCGATGCACAAATACCTGTACGTGATGTTGCCAAGTTAATCAACACCTTGGTACCAGTAATACAACTTGACCTGAGAGCATTCTTATTATACTGCTTACAAAGCTTACACCAAAGCTAGCTCCCATGCTTATAAAGCTGTTTAAACGTAGAATTGTTTCCCAACACTCTGGAAAGCCTCATCAGTATGTTTTGTATTTAAAAATTTCGGTATTGTTCATCTCATTCTCAATAGACCAATCACTCTCCTGTGCCTCATGAGTAAGTTTCTGGAAGTTGTGTTAAATAGAGAAGTAGTCAACCACCTCAGCAAAAATAATCGCCTCAGTGACATTCAATATAGTTTCCATTGTTTGATCTACAGCTAAAAGTAATACCTTATAGGAATAGCGAATCTCTCGAGGGAGGCTTCTTTACCAGGGCAATTGCTCTTGACCTATCAAATACATTTGATAAAGTATGGCATAAAGGTCTACTCAACAAAATCTCAAGCTACATTTTAGCTGGAAATATTTTCTCAATTATTAAATCATTTCTCTCCGATCAGTTCATTAGAGTACTGTTAAAAGACAAGCATCAGAATCTCTCAGTATTAATGCTAGATTCCCTCAAGAGTCTATCCCAGGCCCCATTCTCTTCTTGATCTATATCAATGATAACTGAAATCTCATCCTAAGATCACTTATGCATTTATGCTGACGACATTACATTACATACATGGGTATGGCAATACTTCAAAAGCCATAAACGAAAAAGTTCTCTCTAATTCACTATCCTCTGATCTTGATCACGTTGTACATTGGGGAAAATGGTGGCTGGTTAATTTTAATGCATCTAAAACCTAGCTTCCATCTTTCCGTCAACAATGCACCGATCCTCATATGGCATCAACTGAAATGAACGGCTCTCATCTTGAGGATGCCCTCTGCTTCTAGGCCCGTCTTTTACTCCTCATCTGACATCGAACCCCTACATCAAATCCGTTGCTGAAAAATGTTGGAATGTTTCTTTTATGCATATATTCTACATGATTTATACTTGCGTAATATTTGTGTACCCAGGTTTTAATAAACACACAGCTCTTTCCATATATATATTGATGTATGCCCATATGTATATTTGTTAAAACAATTGCCTACTAAACTCTTCTGTCAGAATTCGGTCTACAGACATCAAACGTGATATATACAGTATTCAAGCCTATGCCAAATTTTATATTTGGGTTTTAGCCGATTAAAATCGGTGCAAATATGGGAACATTGGAAAAAAATGAAATTTTCCAGGTGGGGGTCGAACGACGGCATTAGAAATGTGCATGCGTTACGTAATAGCTATTCATTCATGTTTACATTTTTAGCTTTGCAGCAAACATGTCCTCATATGTCAGGGATTTCAGACAAAGGAAAAAGTAAATAATTAGCTAAACGTTTCAATTCTGATTCTTGGTAATGCCGCACGAGTAATTATTTTCAATATTTTAACTCATTACTATATTGAGTCCAATCTAATCTATAATATAAATCTCACCTATCTATTTAAATGTATGTATTACGTGGGTATGTATGTAAAACTCTCGACAGAGGCGACGTATTTTCACGTGATCGATATCGTTTGAAACTCCACCCTTCCGATGACAAATATCGAAAAATTGGCTAAAAATACAATTCCTCCACCTACAAATGGACAGTTTTTTACAAGGAGGGGTAGTTTTTGCTCAGGTATTATCACTAGTTATCTCTTATTTTGGATTGACTAGCCTTAATTTAAACTTTCGCCTCTTCAAATTTAGTGAGGGAAAGGCGGCGATTTTTCACGTTCTTTTCCTATTTCAGGTATGGGTTAGAGCCTGCCTTCCTACTACCACTTATTTATTTATATATTTATTGCTCAACACAACCTCCAAAGTCATGGGAACGCCATGCACCCAGACTATCAATAATATAAATCTAATCTATCTGTTTAAATGTATGTATGTATGTATGTATGTATGTATGTATGTAGGTCTAAAACTTCAGACAAGCGACGGATTTTCCCGAGATTCGGTATCGTCTTGAAGCTCAACACTTCGGCCAATAAATAACGAAACATTGGCTAAAACATTAATTCCTTCACCCTCGATTTAGCACTTTCCTATGTGGAGGGGTTCCTCGTTTCGCCGATATTTTCGAAAGGCATCTCTACCGTTCGATTGACTAGCCTTCATTTAAATCTTCGTCACTTCCAGTTTCGCGATCAACGCAGCGGCGAAGACGTCATGTTATTTTTTTTCACATTTTTTTCTTCTTTCGTGGTACGGTGTTGAGCCTGCCATCCAGCCTACTACAAGTTTAATTTTTATTATTTTCATTTTTTGCTCAAAACACACTTCCAAACACCCGAACAACGCCGAGCTCTCACGTTAGTCCATTATAAAAGTTTCACATGTCGGTTTAAATGTACGTATGTATGTATGTATGTATGTATGTATGTGTGTCTACCAAAAACTATCGACAGAGGAGACGGAGCTTGATAACATCATTATCATATTGAAGCCGAAGTCTCGGTAGACACATATCGAAAAATTGGCCGAAAACATTTACCCTAAATTGTCCAGTTTTGTACAAGACATCGATTGGATTGGCTTTTTCCTAATTTAAAGGTTCCAAACTTCTGGTCGCTCATGGAGCATTGAGAAGACGTCAGATTTTCATTAACTTCCTTTTCCGTCTTTGCATCACGGGTTCGAGCCTGCCTCCCTACTACCACTTTTTAAACAATTCTTTTCACACTGGCTCCTACTATTGTGTTGATTCCCTCCCCTACGCTACTACCATATTTTAACACCTATTTCAACATGGGCTGCAACTGTTGTTTTGATTCGATCCCCGGGGTTCCTTACTATACCACCTACACACATCCTGCCAATGCCGAGTACCTCCCTCCCGCTACTTCCATTTTTTTACCCCTCACTCAACCCGGTCTGCCTACTACCACTTTTTTTACACCTTTCTCCAAAGTACTGATGTTTTAAAGCGTCCACCCACACCTCTCCACACCCGGGTAACCTGGGTACCTCCGCTAGTAGAATAGTAAATTAGAAATCGGCATTTATCAAAATATCATATTTTAGCGTATTTTACGACCGGGCAATGCCGGGAGGCCTGCAAGTATATATATATATATATATATATATATATATATATATATATATATATATATATATATATATATATAAAGCTGGATGTGTGTGTGTGTGTTTGACTGGCTACGAATAGGATCATGTATGGTTGACTATATTAAACATCTGATTCCATATAATGATAGAAGATGTAACGGGAAACAGGCATGGGTGTGTTTCATCCTGAAGAACGGTGGTTCATTAAAATTGTGGGGTCTGTATTCGCGCCTGGTCCACAAAGTATGGAAATAAAAAAAATAAGAATTAAAAAACAAACGTTTACAAGTGTTTTTGATATAGATGTACATAGAATACGTTGATAAGTATGGTTTAAATTAAATGGGGATGGTATAATAAAATTGTGGGGTCTGCGTTCGCACCTGGCCTTCAGAGAATAGAAATAGGCACATACTTTTATAAATACTTTTCATATCTCTCTGCGTAAGTATACTTTGATAATTATGTTTCAGTTTGAAGAAATATGGTATAATAAAATTGTGGGGTGTTCGTTCGCGCCTGACCTCCATAGAATGGAAATATGTCACAAAGTTTAACAAGGTTTTTTTTTAATATAAAACCACAGAATACTGCGATAAGTGTTTCAGTGTGAACAGGTATGGTATAAAAATTTATGGGGTTTATCTATTTTCTTTTTACTCTCATCATATTTTGCTTTGGTTTTGAATCCCCCGAATTCGAAGCTATCTCTTTACAGCCCTTCCTTTTCATAACTTATCATACTTTCATAAATCATAGCCCATTTAAGGGGGTAGTCACAAAAAATGTGTATTTTTTAACGTTATTTTATTATTCCGTGTCTTGGTTTCTCATTGAGAATTATGTTTCGATCATTGTAATAATGTTTTAAAATCATTGAAATGGTTTTTAACGCGTTTCTGACGTTTTGTGAATCGTCCTCTTCAGAAATTATTTTAAAATGTGTTGGGCATATAAAAATAACATGTTCGTAGTTCATTTTAGGTGTCTCCAAGTGGTGGAGACGTGTAAGTGTCTACTATTCATTGGAATGTTTAATTTTTATCACCCTTTTATTGGGCTGTGGCGAGGCCGCTGAGATATATTATATCTCGGCGCCTCGGCTGTAGTCACTCCTGTGTTGTGTTTCTCTCTCTCACTATCTCTTTCTGTTTGTGTTCTTTCCTTTTCCTTTGGGGTAGGATGAGTGTGGGTGTTTTCTTTTATTGGTTTGAAAATGTGTGTAATGTTTCATAGTATTATTAGGGTATTTGCTTCCCTAGGAAGGTGACTGTGATCCAAGGTCGTTACTAATGTGTATGTGTGACGAGGGGGGGAGAACCAGCTCTGGTGAAATAAGGGTATGGGTGCTTCACCCTATTTTGATCTTTTATTTTTGGATTCTTAGATTTTAGTATTGTGATTCTTAATTCCAGTCTTTATATATATGGTAACTTTTTTCGCAATTTTAATAGTTTGAAATCTCAGAATTAAAAAATCGGAATTTAATGAATGACGGCTTCATGGAAATTTAATTTATAGCCATAACATATTACGGTGAAATTACAGTGTCTGTCCACTGTTAAAATATTCTTCCAAAAATCACCGAATGAGATTTCAAGGGTGGTGAAGACGAAAATAAAGTTGTAAATGCATGGAAACGAGTAGTTTCTTAGATATGAAGAAATTATTGTTTGAAAAACTGTGATCACTTTTATATATTAATTCAACTTAAAACGAGCACCCAATTCATGGCCACATTTTTTGGAGAGAGTGATTTTATTTTATAGGGGTGGTGTTTATTTCGTAATAGTGTTCTGGTAGTCCAACAAAAAACCTACCTTTAAAAAAAACTTGTTTTTTTTATAGGCTTCCGGGTTTGCTGTTTTAATTTTATTTCAAGTTAATATATAAAAGTGATCTCTGGCTTTTTAAAACTATAATTATTCGCGTAACTACTCGTTTCTGGGAATTTTAAACAATATTTTTGTTTCTAACACCCTCGAAAATCTCCAATAGGTGCAATTTGAAAGGAGATTTGAGGGTGAAAAGATACTGCATCTTTACTAATTTTTCAGTTATACTCATTCCTTTTTCTAGTTTTACATATATATTACAGAATATCTTATACTCCCCGAAAACCTCAAGCAATGATAGAGGGGGAGACTTAAACTTACTATTATGGTTACAATTGACCTTTAATCGCAGCAAGAGGAAACTTGATGCCACATATTTCTCACTTGTTATATATCCTCTCTGGATTTCATACCTGAAATAAATTTCACCGCGTATAAGGAATATTTGATACTAAATATATGCATTATCGTGCCGTATTTCCAAAAGAGGGGAGATTTAGCACGTGAGATCTGTTTGGAATCAGATATTTGCTTGCTCTTATTTCAGATTATTTTAAACCATAGCAGCAAATTTTAGTCTCCTCTTTATCCAGGCCAGAGGTGTGGGGGGAATAACCACACACACACACGCACACACACATAAATATATATATATATATAGAGAGAGAGAGAGGGAGAGAGAAAGAGAGAGACAGAGAGAGGGGGAATATACAACTTTTGGGCCATTTTATATGTTCCAAATCTCAGAGAATATTGAACAGAATTTAACAAATGAAAGCTCGTTGGAAAGTTAATGTGATGAATTGTGTAGTGGACAATGTTACATTTTATGTTAAGTTCACATATTAAAGAGATAGTTGCTCATCCGGAACCTATTTTGACCCTTTTTTTTACAGCTATTCAATGTTTCCATCAAAGTCATATATTCTCCTAGTTTTGCATATAAATTACAAACTATCTGCTACTTTCGCAAAACCTCTAGCCTTGATGAAGGGAAGCCTTAACCCTCATTCTATTCTTTCATATAATTTGAAATAACAGCAAGGAGAGACTTGATTCCAAATATTTCTCATGTGTTATATCTCACCTATTTTGAGTTCATACATAAAGAAAACTTTACTGCGTATAAGTATTATTTGATGCTGGAGATTTTCAAAGCCGTACCCATTTCCAAAAGAGGGAAGGTACAGTGGGTGCAATAAGTATCCGATACACAGCAAAAAGTTGATGTATTGTTATTACAAGAAAACAAAACCAATAAAAAAGTGATATTCTAATGTATTTCAGTATGATAGATAAACATCTCGTATAAAAAATATACAGAAATACATTAGAATAGCACTGTTATTGTGTGGCACTATTTCCTTGTGCCACTGTTTCTAACACACTCTGCAGCATGGACGGGTGGTACATTGTCTATGAGCGTAGAGATACAAATACATCCCTTCCCATAATTCCCTTGCTATCTTTCTCTCTTTTTTTCTGCACAACCACCATGATGTGAGGACGCATATTTTGTCTCTCCGTAAATGAGGGGGCGCCCTCTCCCTCAACACTAGTTAGGGTAGTTAGTTTTGAAAAGCCTATTGTCCAGTTTTAATTGTAAAAATTAATTGTAATATGTATTGTAATATATATTTTGTAAAATAAAATAGTTAGTTATACCTTATGTATATTACAATTGTGTCGCGTGTCATTTTTCTTGTGTCTGCCATGAATGCCTTCATAAATGTCTTAAATCGAAAGGCGGCCCTGGGGACAAAGGGATGAAGATTCCCACCAGAATGCCACCAGGGTGAAGAGCTCATCTTGAGAAAAGAAAGGAGCCACGCCCAAATCCAACATCTCAGGTATGATTTTCTTATTGCTACACAGACCTTAATGACTGGCCCATCTTCATATCTTCATGAGACCGCTTTAAGACATTTACTATAACACGTCTGTCGGTCACACCTTAGTAACCGGCTGATAGTGGTATATTGTTTTGTTTTTGTGTAATACACATAAATTATCTTTTGCTTTGTATCGGATACGTTTTGCACACATTGTATAACATATGAAAAATATGTGGAATCAAGTTTCCCCTCGCGGTTATTTCAGATCATTTGAAACCATTGCAACAGACTTGAATTTTGCAGCATCAATATAATAATATTTACACATATTATCTGTTAACTGAAATAGTTAAAATAGAATTAAAAAAAAAAATGAAATGTTCAACTTTTTGTTGAAAGACAGGAAATATCGGTTTATTATGAGCGCAATTAAATCAGATAACATTGCTTTTAAGAAACGAACGAATGTTCCCATTATGCAGAGATAAGAATTAAATGACGAATCGAATAAAATCCATACTAATTTATATGATAAACAAAAATGGAAATTTAAACAGCTGTTTATCCGTTTTGAAATCATAAAAATCGATGGTTCTTGTGGAATCACCTACCAAACAATGAACTTGGTTTTGTTTAGTCATTTTATTTTACGGCATATCAATTTGTTCAATTAAGTCCCAATTGAGTTATATTTCGTAAAATTTTACTTACATGTCGCTCAATATTTTTATAGATTTATACATAAGTAGCACTACTAAAAAAAAAAGAATGTGTTTTTACTAAGTAGCCACCTTCAGATTAGGCGTGTAAACATTTGAGCCAACTCGGATTATGTTGGCAATTTTTGCAAAGTTTCCACACAGCAGAAAAATGGTTAATTGCTGTCTATTTTTTTATTTATTTATTTTTACACATATCGCTCTTTGTTTTTGAATTTTTAGGTGAGTATTAGTAATCTATGTATTAATACGATAGCGTGTGTGTTATTTTTTTTGTCACGCTTATATCCAGGCAATTAAATTGCTATGTACTTCCATTTCTTGTCATAATAATTGTTCCACTCATTCTTCATAAGTTTTAGTTTCGGTTACAATTATAGTTGATGGCAATCTAGGCATCTATTTTTTTTATAAATAATTTTATCAAGAATCCTTCATGATTTTCGATTTCGGTTTCGATTATAACCGATGGCACTTCAGTAGTTTTTTTTTATAAAAAAGCTCATCAATAATTCTTTCGTAAGTTTTGGTTTTGGTTTCGATTATAGCTGAAGAAACTCAAGTTATATATATATATATATATATATATATATATATATATATATATATATACACATGGTGACCCCCCAAAAAAAACAAAAGCTTAATGGAGGCCATCTAGAACATATGCTAAAGAACGGAGAAAAAAAGGCCAAATTCCCTAGTGTTTAGATGCGATGAGTTGAATATAATAAACTAGTTATGACCAAAGTTTCATTTCGTTCGGACAAAACACTAAAAACCGGGGCCTAATTAGAGTTACGGCCCGTTTTTGTGGGGGGGTCAACCTGTATATATACACATTTTAAAAATAAGTTTTTGTTGCGATTTCGATTCAAGCAAATGCACTGAAGTCATATCGATGTATTTTTTTTAATTTTTTAAATCGCAACTTTATAACATTTAAAAATCGATAGAACATTAACTTTCTAATGACGTATACGAAATCTTCAAGAATTAAAACACCATATTTAAGCGTATTTTACGGGCAGCCTTTGCTTAGAGAAATACTTTTGCAGTTTTAACAAAAACGCTACAATTATATGAGAGTGTCTCCATTTACGCTGAACATATACAGAATGCCAACATCAATATATTTCATATGAATGAACCCCCTGTGGAATTTACACAGGTTTCGCTAGTTCATTTCTATTATTTAAATTATTCTATTTTCTCATCTTGTTATTTTCACAACATTTCGGTCGATATAACCTCCGACCTTATTTCTTGTAATTTGTACTACGGAGTAGACTTCTCTTGTTCTGTCAGCCCTTTTAATTATTTCGGATCCGTGGCATGTTGGATGAAGTGTTTACGCCACACAAATCTCTTTTGGTTTAACTAACTCTGACTTGAGTAATGCTTGTAAAATGTTATTAACACACCATTAAATAAGCCCATGGGTTTATATTTCAATCGCACTAATAAAAAATATTAAGTATGACTTTTCTAAAGCAGCAACCTTCACAGTGGGCGTGTCAAAATGTTGGGACCACACGAATAATTAGTTTCATGTTCTTTTAAAGTTTCAAATCAAAATAAAAATGCTTAAGTTGTTGTCTATTTTAGTGATATTTTAAAAGTGTATAGCGGGTGCAAAAATTATCAAAAACAGAGCAAACACCTAATTTATTTTGATTAAACACAGAAACAAAACAAGAAAAAAGGGCTATTCTAATATATTTTAGTATTATTTTTGTTACAAAATTTGTAATTATCATATTAAAATACATTAGAATAGCCATTTTGTATTGGCTTTGTTTTCGTGTAAAAAAATACATCAACTTTTTGCTGTGCATCGGATACTTATTGCACCCACTGTATGTGTTTGCTGTTGACGTTTGAAGATGAGAATTAGTAATACATATTATTTGAACTATTCTGACTACTATTCCCCTCTTGAATTTTATCTTAACAATGTTTCGTTCTATACAATCTCCAACTTTTTTCTTTACTTTATACTACGTGATAGCATCCTTTCCTTCTGTAAACAATTTGAAGTCATGACATCGTATATTATTTATTCAGTGACGGCGACACGCAAAACTAAAATCACTAAATTACTTAAGACTGACGGAATGAGAACAGCTTATCCTAAGGAATAAAAAAGGATCAATTTGAATTGATTTGGGCACAAAGTTCACGAGTCTTTTGAGATATATCTGAAGAAGATCGGAGATTACATTGACCGAAACGTTGTGGAATAATACTAACACATTATTACAGTAGTGCGAAAAATTAAAATAATACGATATATGGTTGTTTTTATTCTTTTTAAAATATGTCATCGTCTATGGTTCAGCTCAGCTCGTATTGAGTAATAAGTTAACCTCCTGGGCCGATGTATTGATTACCTTTAAAGATGTTTAATGAAAAGTCGAATAACGAGGGATTTTAGTTACGAAAGTCTATCGTCGTGATAAAGCATGGCGTGAATGGTGAATAAATATGTGGAAGGTAAGAAAATAAATAACGTTAATAGATTCGTATTTTCTGTGTTTCCCTCGTAAAATTTAAAATAGAAGAAAAACACCCCTCTGGTCTGGAATCTCTGCTAAAATTTAATCACATCGCCAGTCAGTCGATTTCTGTTGAAATATTGTAACTGTTTAAGGAGTGACCATAGCGTATTATATGTGTTAACTGTGGCAAGTAGGGCCAAGGGCCAAAACATTATTATTATTATTATTATTATTATTATTATTATTATTATTTGATTCGAGGACGGCGGGTCGCTGGATCGATAATTATTATTAGAAAAATAAACAATTAAATTGGGGAAAAAATGATTAACATATAATATAATTATATCGCAAAAGAGATGTGAAAATAGAAAATAAATGTAAACATGATTTTTGTTTCGCATAAATAAATAACTTGATTGGGCTTACATCAGCTGTTTGTCTGAGACACGTAATAAACACGTGATGAAATGTAGATTTGGGGAGATTTTAGCCAGTCGTTAACTGGACACTAGAGGGAACGGACAAATCAAGAGAGAGGTTGGTCTCCATGACGCAGGGAGCGGCGTCATTTCAGGCAACCAAGATGTAAAAATGTGCAATCTCTGAAGATGCCGATGGATAATGAAAAACATATTTATAAATAATTAAGGTATGGGTTATGTTATTTACATCTGCTAAATTGAACTGTTTATCTGCAACTGTTTCGATACGCCCACGTTAATGGTTTCTTGTTAGAACTATTGTATAAATCTTAAAATATGCACACTAGACTATACACTAAATGATACGACGTTTATGTATACACGCATTTACACGTACACGAATATACAGAAAAAAGATAAACTCCACAATTCAACATGTAGATCGTTATAAAACGTATTCATACACACAAAGTAACAATGATACCTTGTTTGATATTGCGTCGAGAGAATGATTTCCACGAAATTTTTATTGCTTTAGATATACATATATTTACGTCGAGGGTAATGTGATTCTTTTCTGCATTTTATCCACGTTCACATATATAGGATTTCTTTTAATAAATATTAGTTGCAATTCATGTGCTATCAAAATTTATAGACATTCTATGTTTAACATTTTGCTTATAATGTCTCCTCTGCTAATATGAGCTATTCATTGAAACTCCCAAGAATGAGAAAATATGTTTTATATGTATATACCCGTCGAAGAATAAATATTTTGCAACTGTTAATTTACATAAATTAATTTATTATTTACTTAAAATCGATCATTTTAGGACGCATGCGTAAATCACTCTAATTATCTAGACGTTTATCATTCGCAAACGGTATTGTCTGAATATATGGCTAAGTGGCAGTTTTACTTATTTAGAACTGCTTTAAAGCTTCACCACACACTCATTTTTTAGACCAAATTTAAAACAATTATTACAGTTTATAGATCACCTCCTCAGCTATATTGTGAAAAACAATTTTTAATTTTCGTTAAGTAAAACAAAAGTTATATTGAATTTACCAGTGTTCAGGATCGCAAAAATGCCTGAGGAGGTCAGCGACGTTTTTATCGTTGGTTTCCATAGCAACTCCGTCGCTTCAGTGATTACTGTTGCTACCAATCCATTGCTCTCGCGAAAAGAGAAAAACAAGTAAAACAGAGAGAATTGAACAATGAAAGGGAGATAATTGGAGGATTTTATTAAAAGCCGACGAGTGCCGTACACCGTTATTACACCGCGCCGTACTTCTTATAATATATGTGTTCCTGGGGCAAAAATAACATGGAAATAAACAAAGACCATCTGAATTTATTGGAAGCCTGTAAAAATCATGAATTACAATAGAAAAATGCGAGTATGAAAAGTAATATAATTAAGCTAAAACATGGAAAAGTAAAGGACTAGTTGTAAAAACTGGAAAAGAAAAGGACAAGGTATTGTAGTAAAAAATATAATAAATTTATAATATAAATTATATTGCGGTATATGGTATTTTTTTATAATTCAATATATAATATTATAAAATCAATTCTTAATGCTGCAACATTTTAAGATGGTTTCCGAAATTATGACCGAGAAATTTCTGCAGGTATTACAAATAGTAATAGTAATAATCATATATATATATATATATATATATATATATATATATATATATATATATATATAAAGAGAGAAAGAAAGAAATGGAAAGAGAGAGAAATAAATAAAACTGTGCTTGCTTTAAACAAAATGTAAGAAAAATGTTCAAATGTTAAACATAGAGACTGAAGGGCATCCAATATTTTGCAACCACAAACTGATACTCCTGTATAAGACTTGAGACCGTCTGTACTAATACTCTTATGCCATTCTGGAAAATTTGTTTAAATAAATATCATGCACTTATTGAAATTTTGTTTATAATCGAGCTTCCCCCATATATATATATATATATATATATATATATATATATATATATATATATATATATATATATATATATATATATATATATATATATATATATATATTAAGTAATGTGATTTATAATTTAAAAGTTTTAAAATTTTTAAAATTTAAAAATCAAAATTTAAAAAAAAAAAAACTCTCTCTCTATAGATATTAACTGTAGCGTCTCTAAATCAAAATACGCTAACGGAAACAATTTACTGCACGAGCGTCGCCCTTTTAAAATTCATCATTCAATAAAATAAAAAGCTATAGCAAACATCTAAATGACTACTTTAAATACAGTTCCTGATTTCAAAAAAAGAAAAACCAAAAGGTAATTATATATCTATATATTTTTAAATCAAATTTATTATGTAAATTCAAAAATATATATTTTTTTTCTACTCATTTCTATCTCTAACCTATACCAATTTCCTTATTAATTTTCTTATAAATTTTATATCCAAACCTTTTACTTCAATTTTTCAGATTCATCTGCCTTACTTTTAATGCTAGGTTTATTTTTGGTGTCTTTTCAATTCAATAGAAATCCTCCTAAATTTGCTGATGAGGAGACCGTGCTTACCAAAAAAACTATGTATAATTATTCTACGTGACTTCATGTATACCACAAATAAAAAGCACGGATTTCCGAAACGATCGTACAGATAATTGACTTTGTTGTTGTTCCTTCTTATGAAACTGATTTTTAATTTAATTAAATTTTGATTTTTAAATTTTAAAAATTTTAAAACTTTTAAATTATAAATCACATTACTTAATATTGAATTAGCTCTAGGACATTTAACTATCGAGCTTATTATATATCTAAATTACAACGAGCATTTCCTGTATTTTAATTAAACTAGTAATTTCACTATTACATTAAAATACACTTAGCTCTTTAGACTATTATTCTAATCTCCTTTAAATTATATATATATATATATATATATATATATATATATATATAAAGACGTTTATATTTGTTTTTGTTAGCGATACTTTCTTGAATGAATTCAAGTATTTATACGAAATCGCATTTTACCCTAAATACTTGATGGGAATAATTTTCCCATTGACCATTCTGATACCCCCTTTATGGGAAGCGGCATGTATATTATTTTTTAATATAATTATCTACTGACACGTGTTTTATCGTCTCCAACTCATCAGATTGGCTGAATCTAGCGAGACCCAATGATAAAAAGTCTAAACCTCTACCACGCGGCTTCTTCGCCTGATACTAAATGTATCGCGTTTTTTATGTAGATATTTTTATTTGTTTTTTGTTAGCGATACCTTCTTGAATGAATTCATGTATTTATACGAAAGTGCATTTTTACTTAAATGCTTGTTTGGAATAATTATCTCATTGACCAATCTGGTACCCCCTTAATGGGGAGCGGCATATAGATTATTTTTAACATATAATTATCCACTGGCACGTGTTTCGTCGTCTACAACACATCAGCGAGGCTCTCTCTCTATATATATATGTATGCGTGTATGTGTGTGTATAAGTATGCTCTATCTCTCACGTTCTCTCTGTCTGTATATATATATATATATATATATATATATATGTGTGTGTGGGGGGGGGTGTTTGTGTGTATGTGTGTGTGTCATATTTCTT